>NC_134486.1:369948735-370186235 GCF_040206685.1 Ascaphus truei
GAATAAATAGATTGCATTTAAGGAAAAACGTAGGAAGGCTATGTTTTGAAGCACACAAAATGTTTAGAATGCTTATTCAAACTATTTCTACAGACTGAGTCTAATTAAGTTTGTTATCTTGTCCACTTGCATTTGCTACACAGTTGTTTTCTCTAATAAAGCAAGCAAAGAATGGTTGGTAACCGTGTTGGTCCTTTCTTCCATGTAATAACAAAGGAGGGAGAGGGAGTAGGGGGTATGATACCTTTTATTGGACCAACAAATAGTTGATATGTTACAAACTTTTGAACCTCTCAGGTCCTTCATCTGATCGCAGACGCGCTATTAGAGACGATTGGGGTCTCCTTGCAATGCATCTGATCTCAGACACGCCATTAGGGAGGGATTGGGGTTCCTTACAATGCATCTGATCTCAGAAGCGCTATTAGAGAGGGTTGGGGTTCCTTACAATGCATCTGATCTCAGACGCGTTTGTCATGACAGAGAGGATTTGGCCCGGGATAAAGGCGTTACACCCCCATTTGGCCACCCTCTACTCTCATCAGGGAAGCAAGGGGTTAACTGGACTGAGGTTCAGTAATGTGTTTGCCTTGCTTCAATATCCAAATGTTTATTCCCCTGTGTAAATGTATTGTGTTATCCTGGTGTTTGCACTCACACATACACTAGGGTTGATGTGGGAGGGAAGGGGTTAATGCTAAAATAGTGATTATAGCCCTTTGTGTAATTTTCCCGCCTTTTCAGGCTCCATTTTGCAGCCGTCCATAGGTCGCCATTGAGCCTCCATGCTTTCTAATGGCAGAAGTAGCGGTTTTGGACCTGTTTTCCAGCGACGACCAGCAGGTGGCGTCCGAGAGGAGGAGCGGCGGTTTCCCATTGTAAGTCAATGGGCTCATTGACTTCAATGGGGATTCCTCAACGCCGGCCTCGAGGAACAGGTTGGCAGCCATCCTGCAAGAATTAACATAGCCCGGTGATCAAAGACTAACTGTCCTGATTGTTTATGCTAAGGGTAAGAAGAAAAAGGCTGAGTGGTTTTTAAGTGTCGGTCTTCACACTTACAGGGAAGCCAAAATCTCCTTCAAAGAGATTTTTGCTAGACAGCCCGGCGCCTTGAGTGTAAGAGAAGGGTTGAAATGGTATATAAGTCAGAGTCACCCCTTACTCAATTGTCCTTTGTGTGTCTTCATGATCTGCATGTATTGCTGTGATGTCAACTGAATTATGGAAGAAATGGCCCATCCTGTATCCTGATGGCTTTCTTGTCCTAACCTTTAAGTAAGTGTCCATATTTTGTCTGTTATTTGTATATCTCGTGTGTTCACCTTTTTCAAGGAATAAATTATATTTTATCATATCTAAGTCTTGTCCAGTTCAACCCAGTTATATTTGGTGTGTATTATTATAGCCTGTCACAAAGCTACCGTCACAGCGTTATTAGAGAGGGTTGGGGTTCCTCAAGAGTATTACTTATGGTTCCTTCACCAAAAATGGTGGAAACCACCGAGTTAATGTATTAATCTCACATTCTGGTTATTATAAATATTATTGTGAAAGAATAAGAAGGTGCTCCTGTAGTTTTGATAATTGACTCTCAAAAATCAGTAAAAGCAAGAACAAAAAGAATGCAATTACTGTATGTGAACAATATATTGGAAACATTGCAGCTCAAGCCCTCCGTACCCCCCAAAAAAAATAACTGTTCAAAATTCTTTAAGGATAACAAGAAAACAAAAGATAGTGGATCGCATATTTTAAGTGAAGGTGATAGTACAATAAAACACCCACAAATAAGGTGGATAATATAAAACACTAACCCAATAGGTCTTGTAATCAGCAGAAGGTAAATGGGTGTATATATCACAGGAAACAGAGAGCACGATATAGTGCAGATGGGTTTCAAAATGTTATTTACTGTATCAATAAAAAATAAAGCACATCCGAATGCACACTCACAATGTGTAACAAGATTAAAAGCCTTTGTTTAGAGGTTTATACTCTTCAGAGTCGCAGCGATCTCGCCACCGCGCACCTTCACTTACAATGTGCACTTCCCTATCTTTTGTTTTCTTATTTTAAATATTACACTAATTATTCATATTTACCAACACTAGTACTAAATAACAAAACACACCAGCCTGATTACATTTAAAATGTATTCAACATGACGCCAACAAAGAATGTGTTTAAAGGATGAAGCCTTCATGCATACAATGCACTTTTTATGAAGGTTACTAATACTTTTTAGCACTACAATTTTGACTCCTAATTTCATTTTTTTTAAAATGCAATCTTGGTACAGATGTAGCAGACGTTATTGCTCCCGCTGGCGAGTTGGAACGGGACAAAACACGCCTGCGAGAGCTGACATCTTTGTAATAGCCTTGGCAGTGTGAGAAAAAGGAGCAGGGCTACCATACTATTACACCCGCTGGAGCACCACGCAACACAACACAACGCCGTCTTCTACATCGCGACACAGTTCCCTGTGGTCTTTAGAACCCTTGTTCTAAAGACCACTGCATAGATTCTGCATACGACTGGTGTATAATGTAACCACAGTGTGACCTTCATACAAAGCTTTACAATAAAAAAAAGTACAAACATCTCACCGCATTATACCCTTCGTTCCAGTGAGCTGCATTCCAGCTTGTAAGTAATCGTCTTGTCTAAATAATACTGTGGCCTCATTTATCTTTATATGTTTTACCTTTTCCCAGTATTCTACAGTACTTTGCCTAACTTCAGAAATTTCCACTTCCACTGTCTGAGATCTCTAACTACTACAACTGGGAGGGTTCTGAAAACATTTTCCTTAAAGACCATTTCCTTTTGCTGTACCTTTTTTTTAAAAAAAAAAAACAATTGCATGCAGTATCGAGATGTAAAATTATTTTCCTTAATCGGATCACATATGTCAGGGGTTCTTAATTCCAGTTCTCAAGACCTCCCAACAGGTCAGCTATTCAGGAAATCACTCCTTCAGCACGTGTCTCAATTAGCTGCTCAGCCGAAGAGCCTGCGTCTGCACGGGTGGTTCAACTAGGGTTTCAGACAAAGACTGAGCCACCTGTGCTGAAGCAGGGATATCCTGAAAATCTGACTTGATAAGACGTATTGAGGACTGCTGTAGAGAACCCCTGACATGTCGTTTTGATAGAAATATTCAGTGACAATTAAAGATGCCCTATAGCTCGTATTCAAATGACTGCAGCATTTATTTCTTTTTTTTATCTTATTTTGTTTAAGGATTCCTTAACTATCCCCTAGTGAAGGCAGCATGCAATGTGTATTCAGCACAGTTTAATGTTACAGTTTTGTAAGTGGGCCTTCTGGCTTCAAATTTAAACTTTTTTATTAGGTAGTTACATAAAAATACATTTTTTTCCCCTTTATCCATTTGTACTTTTTTCATACTAATCATTAACTTCAATGCGCAATCATCCTGCATTCTGTAATGAAATCCCAGACATTATGCCACATAAAGCTCAAACATGGCCGTTGTGACAATTTTCTACAAAATTCCCTTATATTACTCATTAAAAAAAACTGCCGTTTTGAAATCCCTGTAGCTTTCTTTCTTCATTTATGTACAGTCATATACCTTATATAACCCCAAATGAAAGCAATTTTGAAGTTAGACTTGTGAGTCTAAGCATGTAAAGGTATTAACCATACAGTATATAAATAAATGAAAGCAACATTAAGGGCTGTATATATTGTATACAGTTAAGTCCGGAAATAATTGGACACAGACACAATTTTCATATATTTGGCTCTGTACGCCACCACAATGGATTTGAAATAAAACAACCGAGATGCAATAGAAGTGCAGACTTTCAGCTTTAATTCAAGGGGTTGAACAAAAATATTGTATGAAACGTTTAGGAATTGCAACCATTTTCATACACAGTCCCCTTATTTCAGAGGCTCAAATGTAATTGGACAAATTAACACAATCATAAATAAAATGTTCATTTTTAATACTTTGTCGAGAATCCTTTGCAGACAATAACTGCTTGAAGTCTGGAACGCATGGACGTCACCAAACACTGTGTTTCCTCCTTTGTGATGCTTTGCCAGGCCTTTACTGCAGCTGTCTTCAGTTGTTGTTTGTTCGTGGGTCTTTCTGCCTTAAGTTTTGTCTTCAGCAAGTGAAATGCATGCTCGATCGGGTTGAGATCAGGTGATTGACTCGGCCATTGCAGAATATTCCACTTCTTTGCCTTAAAAAAAACTCCTGGGTTGCTTTCACAGTATGTTTTGGGTCATTGTCCATCTGTATAGTGAAGCGCCGTCCAAGCAACTTCGCTGAATTTGGCTGAATCTGAGCAGACAATATATCCCTTCACACCAGAATTCATCTGGCTGCTTCTGTCTTCTGTCACATCATCAATAAACACTAGTGACCCAGTGCCATTGTAAGGCATGCATGCCCATGCCATCACACTGCCTCCACCGTGTTTTACAGATGATGTGGTATGCTTCGGATCATGAGCCGTTCCAAGCCTTCTCCTTACCTTTTTCTTCCCATCATTCTGGGACAGGTTGATCTTAGTTTCATCTGTCCAAAGAATGCTGTTCCAGAACTGGGCTGGCTTTTTTAGATATTGTTTGGCAAAGTCTAATCTGGCCTTTCTATTCTTGAGGCTCATGAATGGTTTGCACCTTGTGGTGAACCCTCTGTATTGGCGCTCGTGAAGTCTTCTCTTTATGGTAGACTTGGATAATGACGTGCCTGCCCCCTGGAGAGTGTTCTTCAATTGGCTGGATGTTGTGAAGGGGTTTTTCTTTACCATGGAAAGGATCTTACGATCATCCACCACTGTTGTCTTCCGTGGATGTCCAGACCTTTTTGTGTTGCAGAGCTCACCCGTGCGTTCTGCTATCTCTCTGATGGATTTTCTTTTTTTTTGCAGCTTAAGGATGCCCTGTTTCACTTGCATTGAGAGCTCCTTTGACCGCATGTTGTGGGTTCACAGCAACAGCTTCCAAATGCGAATGCCACACCTGGAATCAACTCCAGACCTTTTACCTGCTTAACTGATGATGAAATAACGAAGGAATAGCCCACATCTGTCCATGAAACAGCTTTTGAGTCAATTGTCCAATTACTTTTGGTCCCTTGAAAAAGAGGGGGCTACATATTAAAGATATGCAATTCCTAAACCCTTCCTCCAATTTGGATGTGAATACCCTCAAATTAAAGCTGATAGACTGCACTTTAAGCCCATACTCATTATTTAACTGTAACTTGAATTTATTTTGGTACACAGCCGAAATAACAAAACTTGTATCAGTGTCCAATTATGTCCGGACCGAACTGTATATTCATTATTGAAGCAGGGGCTTTCCTGAGCTGAATCACATTAATTTAAGCCCCGGGGACACCCTGCTTCCCGAGTTACATGACGGTATGGGGTGCCTGTATTTCCACCATGTTTAAATGTCCCGGTCACGTGGTCCGTGACACGGGAGACTTAAACCTGCCGATACCGGTACCTCATACTGAGGCCTGTATCTCGGGAAGGAGGGTGTCCCCGGGGCTGAAATTAATGTGATGTTATTAAATTAAAAGCTTCTTCATTACCTTAGCGGTTAGCCACTAAGGTAATGAAGGAATTAAACCAAACTACCTGGTTTGTTGGAGGTATAGGGAGTGGGTGATGGGGGTAGTTGCCCCGCGGTGGGTGGTTAGGAAAAGCGGGAAGGGTAATTAACCTGCTTTTATTTTAATAACATAGCATTGAAGCAGGGGGTCTCCTGAGCTGAACCACATTAATTTCAGCCCCGGGGACTCCCTCCTTCCCGAGATACAGGCCCCAGTATGAGGTGTCGGTGTCGACAGGATTAAGTCTATAGGGAGTGGGTGAAGGGGGTAGATGCCCCGCGGTGGGTGGTTAGGAAAAGTGGGAAGGGTAATTAACCTGCTTTTATTTTAATAACATAGTATTGAAGCAGGTGCTCTCCGGAGTGAAACCGCATTAATTTCAGCCTCGGTGACCCCCTGCTTCCCGAGATACCGGTAAGAGGTGCTGGTATCTCTCTGCAGATTTAATTCTCTCACGTCACGACCCACGGGACCGGGACATTTAAACAAGGTGGAGATACCGGCACCCCATACCAGGGTCTGTTAATCGGGAGCCAGGGGGTGCCCGGGCTGAAATTAATGTGTTTCAGCTCGGGAGACACTCTGCTACACTAAAATCTTTTTACAATAAAAGCCGCGTGGTCGCCTGTTAGAGGTGCGCAGAGAGAGTGATTGATTCAGTCTACTCTCACTGCGTGTCTCCTGGGCTGCGCTGCGCCCTGCTCAGCAGGGCGATTTCTGGCTGGATAGGTGCATGCACAGTGAAGGGGGGGGGGGGGAGGGGGCGTGTCAGGGGGCACGGCCAAGACGTCACAGAGCTGGTTCGCCCTCCTTGGGCGAACCATTTATGTGACGCGCGAGCAAGCGGCAGATTCAAATGTGCTTGCTTGGCAAGCAGGTAAGCACTGCGCATGCTCAGGCGCTTGCTCACGCTGGTCACACACATTGCCGCAATGTGTTTGATCGCGGCCAGCATGAGCGAGCCTGCCCGCTCAGCACCACCCTGGACAAGGCCTAAGGCTTTGCTGCTTCAAAACGTACTGCACTTATATGCATGATTTATTAAACCCTGAACTCAAATTAATATTTGTATACAGTTATATTTGTTTACTTGAAAATATACCTGATAAATGCAGAATCTGAGATTACATTTTACAGTTGTTTTTTGTTAACATTTGCTGTCATGCTTAGAATTCTATTTTTTTAGGTTCTTTTAATAACATTCCTTATTTATAATCAGACAAAAAAAAAAGAAGTCTAATTAAGCCAGTACAACATACGCAGTCTTCCACAACTTGTCATACTTTTTATTTATTTATTTTACTAAAGTTAACACAAAACAACAACTGAAGCAGTACACCGAAGTATATTAAGGTTAAATTCATGTCACTGCATTGTAATTACATTGATTAAAAAAAAAAAAAACAACTATGTGATCTCAGTGTGGCTATTCAAAAGTGACATGCATTTAAAAAAAACATACTGAACAGCGGTAAAAAGGACAACACGCTTAGAAGGAGAATAAATTGGACAGTTTTATCTTCTATTTTTGTTAGAAAGTTCATTCAAATGGAGTTATTTCCTTTAATTGCTAAATCTTTTTCTACAATTTCATTTGCGTAAAACACAAAATGAAAACCGTGTTCTGTATGCAGAAAAAAGGTTCTGTGTTTCTCAGTGGTCTGATACTTTGTTATTGCAAGTTTTTTTTAAACCCTATAACGTAATGCGGGGTGGTCTCCTTACTAAGCTCTTTTTTCAAACATGAAAGAAATAAGGAAATTGATCTATTGTAGAGTAATTTAGCTAGCCTAGAGCTAGACCATGGGTGCTCAATTCCAGTGCTCAAGACCCACCAACAGGTCCGATTTTCAGGATATCCCTGCTTTAGCACAGGTGGTGCAGTCTTCGGCTGCATCCATATAGGCAGACCGCGCGACCGCATGTTGAGCGATCAGACTGCCTAAAGGCAGTGATCACGTCTATACGGCGTGAGGCAGACCACAATAGGAGCTTGTTGGGTGTCCAGTATGTTTTACAACTAATATTGACAGATTTACTATAAATCATTCTTCCTGTTACTACATAGGTTATTAAGAATTTATATTAGCGTTAGGGACCCCTGAATGAATTGTGGTCTGCCGTGCAGTTGGCTCAGGGGCTTACAACAATTTTGGCCAAAAATGTTAAACTAAAAGACCATTTTACTTAATAGATATTTATACATATATATTTAGGCACTGTACCGTGTATAAGTTTCACTGGATGTGCTAAAACTAAGCTCTGTCTGTGTTTTATGTTCTGTCTCTGGTTTTAAATATATATTGCCATGCTCAATAGCACTCCTCTGTGACACTCATATGCTTATATATATGTTGTGGTTATTTTGGGGGTTCAATAGGAGCTTGTTAGGTGTCCAGTATGTTTTACACTTGTTTAAGTGGAACCAGATACCACTTAGACAGCATCAATTATTGCCTGAGGTGCTATGGACCTGCTGAAGGAATTGCAGGGCGGTAGGCACCATGCTACAAATCTGGCTCATTTATAATATCCTGAAAAAAACTAATTCCTCACGACCCGTGTATTACTATTTTAAACATGGGCATCCCACAAATTAATCTCTCACAATCTTACAGCAAAGAAATGTGCAATAGCTAAACACTAGAAGTAGGTAGAACCTCCTCCAAGGGAAACCATTGTTGGAAGAATTAATAATATGCTTATGGAAAAACTCTCCAGCAACGAACGAAAATCTATAATAAACATGACCAGGGAGTTTGCCAGGCGGTTCCCCCCCTCCGCCCCCCGAAATACCCCAAATAACGACAGGAGTCAGGACTGGAGGTAAAATGGCCGCGGCTATTTATTTATATTAAGAGGGGTAAATGCTCTCCCCCATATACAATCATGTAACCCAATATACCTATATGCATATGCCCTATAATCCATGAATCCCTAGGTAAGTGTCCAAACCCTTATAGGTGCGCACGCCCATGTGCCTTTGGCCTAGATATCCCCCACGTACACACATATAACTACTTATAGTACACACGAAGCATACATTCTTTAATCCGGTTAACAACTGAATATCAATATGGCACACACCTATAACTAAATATACCCATACATATTATATATACACACATACATAAAAACATCCCTATACATATACCCATACTACATACCTAAATATATATATACATGTAGAGGTATCAGTACCGTGTTAGCCGAGCTTCAATAATCAAAAAATAAATAGATGATACCGTTCTGTGGCTAACGAAATGCTTTTATTTGTGCGAGCTTTCGAGATACACTGATTTCTTCTTCCGGCGATGTTACAATGAATGAAGCAAGGATAACTTAAAAACAGTGTCTCTTGGAATGTTATCTGTGCTTGTCCTTCCCCCGGTGTGAATGTGTTTTATGGCTAGAGGTGTCAAAGGGTAACTGAAAGCAAGTGAAGAAAGAGTGTGTATGTGTATCAGTGTGAATAAAAATGAATGGAGAGCCCACAGTATAAACAGTGCTCTACACAAGGTGTGTGTGGAGTGAGAGGGATATAAATGGTGTGGGTGGGTGTGGAAATGTGAGAGTTTGTAGCACAACTAAAAGTGTGTGTGGATACTATGTGGTCCCTATTGGTGTATATGGATGGAAAAATAAGGAGTATTAGTATGTGTGAGAGACAGCTGTGTGTGCATACATATAGCACAGTATGTACAGACATGGCCTTTAGCGCTCATGGGAAGAGAGTTCGCTAGTGTCAGTAATGACTCATAAAATTTCGATCTCTGTTTAGGCCACTGCTAAGTGTCCCGAACAGTTGCATAAATTTGTATTCATGCAACCGTCTCTCTTTCGGGGTTTTAAGATTACCTTTGAGTATGGCAACCCTCAGATCGTTCATCTTATGGCCAGAGTCAGAGAAATGTTCGCCAACAGGACTGTCTCTTGTTCCGCGTGTGATGCTGTGGCGATGCAGGTTCATTCTCTTGTTTAGCCCCTGTCCTGTCTCACCTATGTAGTAGCAGCCCCCTGGGCATTTCATGCACATGATGAGGTACACGACATTGCTGGAGGAACAGGTGAACCCTCCTCTGATTTTGTATTCCCGATTCTTGTGTGGTATTTGTATTGTGTCCGCTGTGTAGAGCATTGCGCAGGTTTTGCATCTTGGGTCCTGGCATGGTTTTGTCCCGCATTCAGTTGTACTGCTGAATACTTTACTCCTCACCATAATATTCTTGAGATTATGGGGTTGTCTGTATGATAATAAGGGTGCTTCAGGGAAGACCTGTTGCAGTTTTGTATCTTCCTGGAGGATGGGTTGTAGTTTCCTGGCGATCTTGCGTAGGGCTCCTAGGTGTGGGTTATATGTGACCACCAAAGGAACCCTGTCGCTTGTCTCCTTCTGTTTGTATTCAAGGAGATCACTTCTTGGTATTCTGGTGGCTTTGTGAATTTGCTGGTCTACAATTCTGTGGTTATATCCACGGTTTATAAAGTCTGATCTCAAGGCTTTAATCCGCTGGTCTCTGTCTGCTGTGTCGGAGCATATCCGGTTGTATCGTATGGCTTGACTGTAGATGGTTGCATGTTTGGTGTGTGTCGGGTGGAAGCTGTTGTCCCTCAAATAGCTGGCTCTGTCTGTAGGTTTGCGGTATACAGAAGTCTGTAGTTGGTTGTTCTTTATAGTAATGGTGGTGTCTAGAAAATGTACTTCATCCGGGGAATGGGTGAGTTTGAGGTTGATGGTCGGGTGGAAAGTATTGAAGTTGTCATAGAACTGTAGGAGGTCCTGTTCGCCAGAGGTCCAAATCAGGAGGATGTCATCGATGTAGCGAAGGTATGTAAGGGGTTTCAAGTGACAGGTGGACAGAAAGTCACTTTCCAGTTTTGCGCAGAACAGATTGGCATACTGTGGCGCCATCCGAGTATCCATAGCGGTCCCGGTTGTCTGGAGGTATGTGTCATTTCCAAATGTGAAGTCGTTATGGGTCAGAATAAATTCAATGCATTTAGTCACTGTCTCTGTGAGTGGCTCCTGCGATCCCAGAAAGTATCTGCAGGCTGAAATCCCATCCTCGTGGGGGATGTTTGTATAAAGTGACTCTACATCCATAGTTGCTAGTAGTGTTCCTGTAGGGAGGGGGCCAATGGCATTCAGTTTGTTTAGCAGGTCGGTGGTATCCTGGATATAGCTGGGTGTGTTCCTGACAAGTGGTTTTAGAATGCCCTCCACCCAGCCAGAAATATTCTCGGTAAGTGTGCCAGATCCAGAGATAATAGGGCGCCCAGGGTTACCCTCTTTGTGAATTTTAGGGAGCATGTACAATGTGCCAGGTTTTGGGTTAGCTGGTATCAGGTCCAGAATTTGTTCTCTTGTGTGGATAGGGAGTGTTTTAATGATCCTGTTGAGTTCTCGCATGTATTTTTTAGTTGGATCCTCCTGCAGTTGGGTGTAGTACTTTGAATCAGAGAGTTGCCTGTGTGCTTCCCGCAGGTAGTCTGTGGTGTTCATTATGACCACTGCTCCTCCCTTGTCCGCAGGTTTGATTGTTATGTTGTGGTTGGCCTTTAGCGATTCTATGGCTCTCCTCTCCATCAGTTTCAGATTATATGTTTGTTTCCTTACTTTGTCCAGGATGGTGGTTTTGGCGCTGTGTCTGAAGCTTTCAATGTACCGGTCCAATGTGGGGTTGCGCCCAGTTTGTGGGATCCAGTTTGATTTTTGCTTCTCCCTGCTCATGTGCAGCGGCTCTCCTTCTGCAGTGTTGGCATAATCTTGGTTGTGTCTGTCATGGAAGAACTCCTTAAGACGCAGCCTTCTGAAGTATTCTTCTAGGTCACTGCACAGCTCAATCTTGTCCATAGGCTTGGTAGGGCAGAATGTGAGACCCTTTGATAATACTGAGGACTCTGCTTGATTAGGTGTGTAATCTGAGAGGTTAACAGTGCAGTCCTGCTCTTGGTGACTGTCAATGTTTGTATTATTAGTTGTTGTGCTGGCTGCTGCAGAGTATCTCATTCTTAGCCTCAGTCTGTGCAGTTTATTTTCCTTATTGCTAATTAGACCCTTCAGGAGTTTTTCATGGAATGTTTGGAGTCCTCTCCATGTGTCTGTGATATATATATACCTAGACATAAACACATGTAAACACATGCCTAAACACTTCATATATCCACATACATGCACCCACATATATATATATATATATATATATATATATACATACATACATATATATATATATATATATATATATATACACAGTGGTTGACAAATCACCAAAAAATCTACTCGCCACACAAAAAAAATCTACTCGCCACCTAGTACCAAACGTGTGCTGCTTGGGCCAATATTTACTCGCCCGGGGGTTAAATCCACTCGCCCGGGGCGAGCAAATGTATAGGTTTGTCGAACACTGTATATATATACATACATACATACACATAGATATACCTTGCTCCCGCAAAGGCAAAGAGAACGAGCCCCCGCCAGCTTGGCTTTAAATTAGGGATCCTAGGACCCCTCCCCTGTGACGGGGAGGGCGGTGCGGAGGGCGGGCCAGCGGGGAGGAAGGCCGGCTCCCCCTGGTCATGAAACCCCCCCGCCCATGGCTGGGGGTGGTCGCTGTATTCAAAAAACACTTATAGAACAGTTTAAACATAAGCTACCAGACTGCTAGGATTATTATCAGTATTAACTGTGTTTAACACATACAGTATTCTGTTCTGTACCCAATGAAATACATTAGTTACACAAGTAAATGTCAGATCTATACAAGGTAGTCAAAGTAAGACACGGAACACAACCCCGATAGCAAAAAAATCATTAATGAGATCAAGGGGGTTATCACCCCAACAATGTAAATTTATTACATAACATGGATAAGGTTTAAAAGGGCACCTACGAAAAACTAAATACTTTTTTCCAAATAAATAGTGGTTCTTTCTCAGCAGCAGCAATGCTCTGGGAAGCACATAAAGCTACCATTAGAGGAGACCTTATCTTGCTAGCCTCCCATAAGAAAAAAATTAAACTTAAAGCGCAAAATAGAACTAACGGACAAGATCCTGGCCCTTGAGCATCAACATAAGCAGGCCCCATCTAAAAGATTGTTCAGAACACTAGATAAAACAAGAACAGAACTTAAACTACTGCAGCTTGATGAGGTGGAGAGGGCGTTGAAAAGGACCAACCAAAGGTTCTACGACAGGGGCAACAAGGCAGACAAACTCCTGGCCTCAAAACTTAGAGGCGTAAAGGCCAAAGCCCAGATCACAAAAACCCGTACCAGAAACGGACAAATATCTTATAATGAAAAAGAAATAGCGCAGGAATTCGCAAAATTCTATGAAGATCTTTACAACCTTCACCCACCTGGCCAAGAGCAGGACAGTGCCAAAATAGCCGCAAAATACCTGACCCAATGCAACCTCCCATCCCTATCAGCTGAAGAGCTCGAGTTCCTTAACCAAAAAATATCTCAGGAGGAATTGTCCCAAGCCATAAGCTCCCTCAAAATAGCTAAGACACCGGGCCCAGATGGGTTTTCTAACGCGTATTATAAAAAGTTCGCAGCATCCCCCTCCCCCTATCTGCTGGACATGTTCAATTCCTACCTGGAAGGTGAGCCAATCCCAGGCACAATTTCGGCCGCCAATCTCGCTATCATCCATAAGGAAGGAAGGGACCCGCTACAATGCGGTAATTACAGGCCGATCTCCCTACTTAATACAGACCTCAAACTCTTCAGCAAGATCTTAGCAAACAGACTGAACCCGATTCTCCCCAGACTAATTCATATAGACCAAGTGGGTTTTGTGTCAGGAAGACAGGCCTCTGACAACACCCGCAAAATTATTGATATTATAGACCACGTCCACCTCAACAGGATCCAAGCCATGATTCTAAGCCTTGACGCCGAAAAGGCATTTGACTGAATCAAATGGTCCTTCCTCAACCAAACTATGCTTAGATTTGGTTTCTCAGGCCCATTCCTAGAGGGGGTGCGAGCCCTTTATAATAACCCCACCGCTTACCTAAAACTCCCGGGTAGACACTCAAACCAATCCCAATCAAAAACGGAACCAGACAGGGATGCCCTCTATCCCCACTACTATTAGCCATCTCTATTGAGCCACTGGCTGCCCAGATCAGAGCCGAACCCTCCATAAAAGGCATCCCAATTGCAGATACTGAATACAAAATTTCCCTTTTCGCCGATGATGTCATTTTGACCATGGCTAACCTACATATCTCCCTCCCAATCTACAGAAACTATTAGACCAATTCAGTCTGGTTTCCGACTATAAAATAAACATGGATAAATCGGAAGCGCTTAATCTCTCCCTCCCAGACCCCATATGGAAACTATTACAGTCCAACTATAAATATAAATGGAATACTTCCCATATAAAATATTTAGGAATAAAAATAGCTAACTCATACAGCTCCCTATATCAAGCTAATTATCCCCCCCCTGTTCAGCCAGATCAAAAGAGACCTGGATGTATGGCACGCCCACCAGATCTCCTGGTTTGGCAGAATAGTGTCCACTAAAATGAACATCCTCCCCCATTTACTTTACTATTTCCAAACTCTCCCAGTCCCAGTTCCATTATCAGAACTATGGAACATACAGTCACATATCCTCCGTTTCATATGGAAACAGCGCAGACCGAGGGTCCCGAGATCAGTGTCATTATCCTCAAAGACGAGAGGGGGTTTGGGGGCCCCAGATGTGGTCAGATATTACCAGGCAGCCCAGCTGAGGCAAGCGGTGGTCTGGAATAACTCTCCGACCTCTAACTGCTGGTTGGCAGTAGAGTCCCACTATGCGACCCCCACCCCCCTCCCGGTCTTACTATGGTCCCAGACGCACAAAGAAAGGAGACCCCAGAGATTCGAGCTTGGGGCAATGAGATGCACGTTGTCTACCTGGATTAGAACCTAAGGGAAACATGGCCTAGCTTCATCCCCTTCACAACTCACCCCCATTTCGGGAATCCAGATTTCCCGCCTGGATGCGCCCGTAACCAATTTGGTCAATTTCAGGACCTAAACATCAGAATGGTTGCGGAAATGCTGAAGAGTGATGAGGTACTGTTCTTCCAAGAGCTCAAAAGTAAATTCTCCTCCCCCGACCTCCCCATTTTCAAATACCTGCAGATAAAGCGCTTCCTGCGAGCTCTATCCCCAAACTCTAAATTCCCTGCACAGACCAGATTTGAATCCCTTTGCCTAAAAGGGGAATATCAGAGAGGATTAATCTCTGAAATCTACCGAACGATCGAGGCCTCCCACCCCCCCCCTCTCATATGTATATGCAAAAATGGAGCGCCGACTTAAACCTACAAATCGACCAGGAGGATTGGGAGGATGTCTGGGAAGCCGCTTCCAAAACATCAATTTGCTCCATCACAAAAGAAAATATATATAACATCCTATTCCAATGGTACCTAACCCCGAGTAGACTAAGCCAGATCTTCCCCGGCACAACAGATTTGTGCTGGAGGGGATGTGGTCAAAGGGGGGACATGGCCCATATCTGGTGGTCATGCCCGGAAATCCAGAGGTTCTGGACCAAAATCCAGAGACTCTTGATTGAAACCCTAGGATTGGAGATCCCCCTGGACCCTCCGACATACGTGTTGGGAAAACCAATTGAGGACCTCCCTGCCCCATTTTCCAGACTGACCTCTGCGATCCTGTCGCGGCGGCCTGGAAACAAATGAAGGCTCCCTCCAGGAGAACAGTAATAAATAGAATAGACACGGTCATGAACATGGAGAGACTCACAGCCATGCTGAAACAGAAAATGCACCGTTTCTACAAAACCTGGGAACCATGGCCGGGCTCGGGTTGCTCCGTCACTACTACAAGTCCTGGTCCAAGTATGACACTCTGTGGCTCAGAAGGGACCAGAGACCCACCCAACCCAACCCTCCCCTGACTTCCTCCCCCCCCTCTTTTTCTCCGTGTCGTTCCCACCTATCCACCCGCCCCTTGTATCTCCCCCTCTTTTTCAACATAAAAAGGAAAAAAGGTTTATTGAGTATCTCAGTCCGCGTCGCAGTCATGTGCCTATGACTTATTACTATCTGTTCAGCTGTGACTGTTGTAACTATCTGTACTTACCTTGCAAGATACCAATAAAGGAAAAAAAGATTAAAAAAAAAAAAAAAAGGGCACCTACGCGTTTCGTGCTATCACGCTTTATCAAAATGTAAGGCACAGGTACAAAACAGCATATTTATAGGTCCTCAGCGGGAGGGACATTACGAGCCAACGACTCCAGGTGGATGTTATATGTGATTTAAAGCAATCTGGACATTATATTATATTATTCATACTCTGCAAAAGTTGTATAAGCACCATACCACACTGGACTCATTTGCCAGATCAATACAAGGATAAATTCTGCAGACATACACGTACATGGCAAATGTTGAGGCAATTGCTGCCACTGAGCACTAATAACTAAACAAAGGGTGTAGTGATGAAAATAGAATATTATTTTGTGTAAGTGGCTATGTAATAAAAGTTCAAGGGGCGTGTGACATAGGGGGTTATTAATTAAACTGTGATAGTGCCAATCCGGGAAGTACCATATGGAACTGAGATCCATAGGCGTTTCCATGCGATAGTGCTCCAACTTACAATTTTGCAATTTAACAAATAAGCCCCATAAAGACCATTCTTGAAAACAGATAATGAGATTACTTCAGAGGATGGCCTTAGTAACAGCTTCAAGAGACCAAGTATTGAATGAAACCATTCCAGGAGCAATACAGACTGAAAGGGTCTCTTTGACATACAGGATTTGCTGGCAAGCTCACATTTTACAGCTTAGAATCCACCAAT
This sequence comes from Ascaphus truei, assembly GCF_040206685.1. Classification (NCBI taxonomy): domain Eukaryota; kingdom Metazoa; phylum Chordata; class Amphibia; order Anura; family Ascaphidae; genus Ascaphus; species Ascaphus truei. The sequence goes on from NC_134486.1 coordinate 369,965,199, forward strand.
TTATAAACCGCACATTGTGGAAGTGATGAGCGTCAACTGGTCTACCAAGTGATATCCTCTTGATAAACGTCTTTGTCCCCAAAAGTTTGTGTGACCTCCATCTACAGCATGAGGGTATTTGCATATCAGTCCACAGGCTGACTCTTTGTTTGAAGAGATATTCCCGTTTTTGATATCTCACTGCAACACTGCAGGTGCAGTCACAAAGCTGCAACTTCTCTTGTCTGGCTATACTGGCCAATACACTCAATTTCATAAAAATGATACAACTTTTCTTTTTGTTTACCAAATATTGTTATCAAATCTCCCTGAATAACTTTTCACATATTGGGCATTACAGTATGTCACACACTATTAAACTCTTTCATGTCAAACCACCCTGGCAGCAAACAGTATTACAGGTTTATTTTGTGGTTAGTACTGTATACTGGTAGTCTCTGCATAAGGTATACAATAAATATTGCTTATAGGAAGGGGTCATACTTTGTTAGAAATTACTGAAGCACTTTCATATCTGCAATTTTCTGCTCTAAATTTAGTTAAGAACAGTACTAGCAGTGCAATTTTTTTTTAAACAAATCTGTATTAGGGAAGAGGTTAATTAAACAAATGCATTAGAAAAAAATAACAGGGCCATTTAGCTTGTATGTAGTAGGGATGTTATTTTTATTGTAATTAGTGTTCATAATAATTTATTTGGAGTGGCTGTGTTTTAATGTTATTCACTGCACTTGAGTTCTTAATTCTGTTTTTTTGGGCTCTGCTGACGATTTACATTCTGTTTGTGGAGGGCATGGGTACTTATTTTGATGTGCCCAGAATTTTAGCTTATTTTCCATCTCTGCCAATTATTTGTATTTTAAACCCTTCAGTGCTGAAGAGGCCAAAATGTGATAAATAATTTCCAAGCCACTACTGAATGGGCTAATTAGTGCAGTCTTTCAAAATGCTATGATATTTGCTCAGAGCCTCATATTAGGATAGATGTCCTGGAAATCCCTCAAAGTGAACTTCTGCAGTAAAAATCAACACAGAGCGGGACTTCACTGCCAATATCAGAGACAGTTAATTTATGGCGCAGGGGATGAATGCAGCCCCATAGGGTTCAAGTAAGTCCCACAGCAAAAATCTTTTGATCCTGTTTCTTTTGCATTGAGGTGTTCACACGAATATACGGAGAATGTGTTCATACTCCCTTATTCTTTTTATTCTATTCCTCTTATTAATTTACGGTGTCTAAACTGGTTACAAAGCTTCTCACAGTGTATCTGCAACACCCTAAGCCAGGGTTGGCCATGTCCAGTCCTCAAGGGCCACAAACAGGTAAGGTTATAAGACTATCCTCACTCCAGCACAGGTGGCTATTACCCAAGAGAATTGCTTTTGTGCAGGAATCAAACTGTCTTTGAAGTAGATATCTGCACCTGGATACACATTCCATTAGGATGCAAAAAGTGAGAGAAATTGACAAACAAAAGGTTTATTTACTTCACAGCCTGACAATAAACATTCTTTTGTTTAATATCAAGGACTTCAAAACAAGACTTGTGTTTCCTGAATTAACATTTAGACCCCAGGGAAAACTAATACACATTCCCCACAGAGATAAAACTATGGGATCTTTGACCTGTCCACCAGTTATTCCCATCATATGATAGATCAGGTTTTCCCATCAACGTCAAAGAGAAACACATAATTTAGTTTGAGCATATTTCCTTAACCAAACAGCACCTCCTACATCAGGCCGGCACAACTCCAGTCCTCGAGGGCCGCAAACAGGCCAGGTTTTCAGGATATCCCTACTTCAGCACAGCTGGCTCAAATAGTAACTCAGTCATACATATATATGTGTTTTATATCAATGTATTGTTAGATAGGATGAACTGTACTGTATTGTTTTATTAGGCCTGTAATAAGTACAAACCTTATAAGGAAGTATAATTAGTACAACCGTGTAATTGTTATATTTTGTTGCTGTTCCTAATAAATTCCTGTTTATTTGATTGAAACCTCTATCGTGTCAATAGCGCTCATAAACCAGGGTATGCATGTGCAGATGTGTATCCTATTGGAACACATATCTACACATCTATATTCCTATGTCCGGATAAGGCTAGACATTATCAGTAACATGGCTAAATTAATCACTGGCTAAGTCAAAGACTGACTGAGTCACTTGTGCTCAAGTAGGGATATCCTTAAAACATGACCTGTTTGTGGCCCTTGATGAATGGAGTTGGTCACCCCTGCCCTAAGCAGTGAGGAACAGCTTCAGAAATAATGGGTGGAAGGGTAGAAGGGGCAAGCAGTCTTAGTTTGACGTGTGGATATGCAGGCTCTCACATGATGGCAGGTCACTCTTAATCAATAAGAAAAACAGTTTGGACATGAGTCAGAGGGCCAGTGTCAGACATTTGTGCCATACAATAAAGGAGGTAAGACAATGTGTTAGACACACTGGTCATTTTTTTTATTTTTCTTTAATGATGTACAACTTGGATACCTACAGTATGAAGATAAACATCAAAAGTGGGTCAGTACACTGGCAACAAGCAGATAACCAGAGGGTTTAGGGAGAAGAGTCCTCACTCCCTTCCTATAGTAATCGGTGATGAAGAGGGACAGAGGTGGTGATTGGGCTCAGATAACCACTAGTTAATATTTTGCAAGCCACGCATACTCTGAGTTCTGATACTTTCTTACCAAGAAGAGGCAAGAGACAATATTTCAGGGAAAGCTTCTATCCTTATCAGCTGTGCCAGTAGAACGCAAACAGACCCAACTTTTCAAGGGCTAAGAGATCTACACTAAAAAGGCTATAATGTGATTATTACTGCTGTAGTGTTTTAAAGGCCGGTATTAAAAGCAATAGTTTAAAATGAATGGGCTGTTTTTTTAAAACATGCGAAAGCTTTTCACAGCTTATGGAAAAGCCCTGACATCTACAGAAGACCTCTAACCTATTTTGAAGCTTTAGGTAGAATCAAATAAACAAAAAGGGTTTATGTAAACTTATTGCATGGAATATATGACTCTAAAATGGACTGCATGAGTAACCATCGCTTTGTAGTGATACCTAGAACACAATAAAAGCCGGAGACAAGCTTCTGTTCTTAAAATCTATTGATTTTCTGGCAAAAGTTCACCGATTCACCCAGTCTATTAAACTAGTTGCTCAAAAATGCTACTACTGAAAAAAATAAATGACCAGCTATTGACCCAAGTCATTTTTAATCTCCCTTTAACGACTGCAAATAGAAGCAGGAAGATTGTGTTTTTAACTTCCGCCATTCATTTTATTGTAGATTTAAAAAAACGTTTTGGAAAGATTCTACTACCGTATTGGTCCGATTAAAGGGTGACCCTCAATATAAGGCGACCCCCTCGATTCCAGCCTTTGCTAACTGTAAAAAAAAATATGCCGGCTGCTGTGTTGCTGCCTGAGGCTGGGTCCAGGGTACCACAGACTGTGCGTAGGCGTCCGCACGCTGAGTGATCAGTTTGCCTTAAGGCAGTGATCGCATCCATGCGGCGTGCAGGCGGAAGCGGGAGGGGGGCGCGTTGCACAATAAATCAGTTCTGGTCACAGGTGACAGGCTGGTCATGTGAGCGGTTCGCCCAATGAGGGCGAACCAGCTCTGTGACGCCCCTAGGCATGCCCCCCCACGGCCCGTCCACCATGGCCAGGGAAAGCACCCGCTTCATGCGGGTCACTGCACAGCCTCCGCATGCCTCTGCACGGTCTGTGGCACCATGGCCCCAGCCTTACCCAGGATTGAGTCTGGTGTAAGCTATTAACACAGTAGCCGTCTGCGCATATGCGAGCGCTCACGCATGAGCAGACGACTACTGTGTGAAGAGTTTATACAGAACTGAAAAGAAGCGCGAGTCCATGCGCATACGGCTACGGTGTTGCTGTCTTACACAAGACAAGACGGTCAGCAGTAAAATGTGCGGCGTCCGAATACAAGGCGAGTATGGCCTTTTCAATTTAACTTGATTGAAAAATACCTCACCTTATATATATCGGGCAAAACCGATATTTTATTTTGAAAAACAATATCTGCTTCAAATATACAACAATTATGACGTAATAATGCATTCAAAATAAGCATATATCAAGGGTGGCCAATGCCTGTCCCTGAAGGGCCACCAACAGATCAGGTTGTCAGAATAGCAATGCTTCAGCACAGGTGGCTAAATCAGTAGCAAAGACAGCCATCTGTGCTGAAGCAGGGTATCCAGAATACCAGATTTGTTGGTGGCCCTTGAGGACTGGAGTTGGCCATTTCCATAATCTAAACCCAGACTTTACAGTAACCTCAAGTTTAACTTTTTTACTAATCCATTTGAAGAATGCATTAGGGGAGATTTCATTTTTTTCATACACCTTGCTAGATACGTTTAAAGATTTAAGTCTTGGCAATAATCTACTTCATCAGGCAAAATTGATGTACAGAAGTATAATGCGTGGTGCTAAGAACTGTATACAGCTATAATGATAATATTATGAAGATAATGAATCCTATGTGAGGTCTGGGATATATTCTTGAATGTAGGGGGGTACTGGGTGTGGTATCCAAGTTGGTAAACCACCATAGATGGCACTCAAATTGTCCAGGAACCCAAAGGCTAATGATCACCCCAATGAATAGTACCCTAATCGTTTTGGGGAATAATGATATGACCATGTAGCAAGCAAGAAAACTCACGAGTCTGCTGCAGCGTCCACGTTGATCCCAGCAGACCTCTGGGTGTGCGTCCATCCTTGGAGATGGATGCAGATAAGAGAGAGAAATGGCAGAGCACAACCGGAATCATCCGAACAAGAAATTAGGAGGAAAGTGCGTTATCCATAAAAAATGTAATAGTCATGGAAGGAAAAAGGGCAAGGCATTATCTTGGGTAGGGTAATGCCTTGCCCTTTTTCCTTCCATGACTATTACATTTTTTATGGATAACGCACTTTCCTCCTAATTTCTTGTTCGGATGATTCCGGTTGTGCTCTGCCATTTCTCTCTCTTATCTAAATTGATGTACAGAAAAGGACTTTTATGAAGATCATCCTAAATATTTTTTCAAATACAACTTTTCAACAAAAATGCTGTGTAATGTCCAGTCAGTCAGGATATAATGTATTGCCTGCTAAAGCTGATCATATATGAAATTCATTGTGTGCCATAAAAAATGCTCACATTTAGTTATGGTCATTATTGATGTGAACTATAATTTTCATGACACCATCAAAAAGGTGAAAACTCCCTTTTCTAATCTTTCTTATTAAATCAGCCCTGATCGCTTATGTATATGCAAACCCCTTAGACTCTTATGAAAGCAAAAAGTATTACATACTCAGTGATCTACTGTATGGTGCTGAGAGCTAGGTTTTCAGGGAAAAGCTATTAAACCTGTATAATAAGTCAAACATATTTGATTAATAGTCACATACTATTCACTTAAGATACTCGTAGGAAAAACAACACGTGTGCATATACATGCAAAACTAAATCATAATTATCAATGACAATACGTGCAGCATCACATTGCTACACCAAGCAATCACTGCACTGTCAAGTGTAGAGAAATGCTCAACGGAGTTTGCAAGACTGATTGTGCTTTCAAGGCTCAGGCTTCTGGATGTCTAACAACTAGTTCCATAAGTATGAAGGGCAGCTGCACAAATGCCATCATCAAAGATATACTCAACAGGATAAGTTTTTCATTTATTTCTGTAACGAATAGACACTGACTTCTCAATTGCTCAATCCCTTCCTTAAAATCCACTATCTGCAGGAAGTGAAATCTCTTTTTCCAGTTCATTGAATATTTGATTAACGTACCTCAATGAAACAATTATTTTTTCAGTTGAATAATGTACTATATCCTTCGGCGTGATTCCTAATGGCCCCACAGCAACCTCCAACAAATTCTGGATCATGTCAAGAGGTTCCCCCTCAATGCACATTGTTACTGCCAGGTGCTTTATTTTCTCTCTCTCAGACCTCGACTGATCATATAAATAGGAGTAGCTTTGTAAACGGTCCTGTAAAGAAACAAATTAATAAAAATAGGAGACGTTATTTATTATTGCTTTTTTTTGTACAAACCTATTTTAGCAAATGAACTTTGCACAAATGGGACAATCATAACCATGACATGGGAATGAGTAATTAAGAAGATTTACCTGCTGTAAAAAAATAAATATATATATATATATATATATATATATATATTGAACAAATTACTTAAATTACTAGTGCTACTTATCAATGTATATTGGCAATAAACCAAAAGGACTCACACATTCATAAGAGATTACACCATCATAACCATTTCTGTTTTCTCCATAATTCAAAATAAAACTCACAGCAAAAGTACAGTACAGTATTAGGTTTCTTTTCTTCTCTAAATGTAGGCCTAGGAGTACTGTGACGGGAGGGGGTAACCAGGCTCTCTAATAAAGGTCAAGCCCGTTTTGGTTACCCCTGTTCCGTGTATATGGGTCCAAGAAAGTTAGTTCTTGGGCCCAGGAACATTGTATGATTCCAATATACTGTATGTAATACAAGTATTTTTCATGTTTTTTCCTTTCCGGGCAATCAAGCAGGGCTTGCTAGGGTATGAGTTTCAAGGGGGGGGGGGTTGCGGCGGAACCGTTGACTGAATGTGACTAGGAGGTTGGGGTCCGGAGGTATCGGTTCCCCTATAAATGTACCCGGGAATTAAGCCTGATTCACGAATACATGTAGGCACATTGTCCCGGCAATACCATCCCTTGAAAACGCAAGCGTGACTCCCAACTAGGATATCGTGCTTCAGCACAGCCCAGAAAGGAGAATGAGGCACAGGGATAAAACATGTATTCCGGTAGCTGAGGGAATCCATAGGTTAAGGGGGGTACCCCAGCTAGTGCCAAGGTGACCCACAACTAATATAGGGTTTGTCGGCACCCCAACCGTATATAAGGTTGAGGGGGGACTCTGAGAATCCAAACTGAGTCCAAGGGAACGTGTGTGGGGAATAAGGCAGATAGAAATAAAACTACAATATTTTTTCCTTTTCTGTCCCCTGTGCCCCAAGACTCAGAAGTGTATTAAAATATACTTTAGTGTAATGTAATGTGCTTTAACATTCGGAATCGATGTCCAAACAGGCTGCCCGAGCTAACCCATAGGCGCCAGTAAATCTGCTGGACATCGGAGTTCAAAGCAGTCAGAGGAAGCCCAGAGGTGTGAATAGCGGGGAAAGGCGGAGTACCAAGTCCGGAGATCAATGGTAGTCCTCCAGGATGCCACTTGTTCTGCGGAGTACCAAGTCCGGAGATCAATGGCAGTCCTCCAGGATGCCACTTGTTCTGCCAGACCTGGTGGAGCCTGCCCAGCGGGTGGCATTGAGATAACCAGGGAGAGAGGTGGCAGGCTTGCGCATGTCTCTTGGCTATTTCGAATTTCCCGCTGACCTGGTTTTCTAGCTGGCTTGGCTCCGATTGGTAGCTTGGGAAAGTTCCCAAGCGTTGATTGGCTGATCAGTTTTGTGAATGAAACTGAGAATACTATAAGAATCAATGAGCCAATCAAATTCGTAATCTCAGGTAGTAAGAGCACGGGCGGCTTTTCAAAGTTGCTTCTGTGTGAATAGCAGAGCAACCGGCTTGAATTGTGAGCCAGAAAAGCCTGCCCGCCAGAGTCTAAGTCCCAACTTTTACGCCCAAGTTCTCAGAAACTATCGTAGTGGACGCGGCTGGAATTTTATGTCGATTTGAGTTCCAGGAGGTTTGAACTAAATCGCTGTCAGGAGGGACCAAGTTCTCAGAAGAGAACGAAGCGGTGGCGTATGGAACTTTATGCCAATTTGGGTTAAAAGATTCCAGGCTAAGTCCCTGTCAGGGTAAACCTCTCCCATAGAGTTCCCTGCACCTAGGAAAGTCTAGTTTTCGACCCCAGTCCCAAAGCAAGGGCAGGTCCATACTGCTGCAGACCACGCTGAGGCAACTGCGCCCATAGACAGCGCAGACACGCACAGACGCAAGAAGGAAGGGCCGCGCATTGCGCAAGAAATCAGTTCAAACTGATTTCTTGGTGTGACAGGCAGGTCACGTGAGCGGTTTGCCCAATGAGGGCAAACCAGCTCTGTGACGCCACTAGGCATGACCCCCATAGCGCATCCACCATGGACGGTAAACGCACCCATTTCACGTGGGTGACGTCACAGCCTTCGCACGCCTCTGTTCGAGCGGAGGCTGTATGGCCTGAGCCTTAGTGTGTCTTTTTGTCTGTATTTTGTATATCATTGTGTGTAAGAGAATTTATGCCAAATTAATTACACTACAATGTATTTCATTATCTTGTTTTGCTCAATGAATGATCCCGGTAAAGAGGTGTAAATAACCTGTTCTACCGGAACAAGCACATAACATGCAATTTATACTGCTCTAGTGCTTTGGGGACGTAAAAATAATCGATATTAAATTGCTCCTCATCACATATTCTGAAAATGCAGTAAGAAGCTTTTCATATACTGCATATAGCTATACATTTGTTTAATTTGAATACAAGGTGTTTGTTCATACAGTAGGGGGCTTTTCCTCACATGGAACTGCTTCTCATTTATTGGTATGAGGAGGTTTGAGTTGTCATTTCTCATGAACTTGTTAAAACTGCATGTGACTGGTAAATGGCAATGCGTTAGTGTACAATTTGCTGTACTGCATGTTGGAAAGATTTCTTCAAGTTTGTTTTAAACTTATTGGAGATTGAGATCCTTCTAGGTTGATATTTTTTTTTAATTTTTTTTTTTTTTTTAGATAGTTTTGTTTCTTTTAACATTTATTAATTCCCAACTGCTGCATTTTTGTGTAATTTCCTTCTGCAGGAACTGCTACGGCACAGCAATACATTAAATAAATCAAATTTATGTCGCCTGGATAAATCCAATCTGTCCTTAACGTGTCATCCCAAATTATACTGCTGGCAAGAGCAGATTCTGCCAATCAACGAGCCTTCTGTAAACGGTACTATCATAGACCGTCATCGAACGGTATGGCACTTAGTGAGGAGGCTATATGATGGTAAAATTTTAACACATTACCTGGCCACTACTCCTCAAGTGGTTGATGAACGTATGACTGAGTGTTTCTAAATGAGCAAGAGATTGCTGTAGATGATTGAAGGTAACTTCATAAGTGACAGGAGGGTTATCAGCCATGGTAGCATCTCCTGAGTTCTTCTTTCTTTGCTTCTCAATGAACTGCTTGACTGCCGTTATAGTTTTCTTTGTCATCTCGGTCCTTACTTCTATGGTCAGCTACAGTAATACAAAGATGCAGAACAGCTTTACTCACACAATAGCAACACATTATTTGGAGCTTTATAAATAAACCAACTACGTGTTCTTCTTCAGTCCTCAATAAATATTTTAAGAGATTTTGACAGCAACTCAATTTTTTTCTTCTTCCTATTTGACAAAATAACTTTCATACAAAGATAATCAATTATGAACACTAGACACCAAATATTTAGAACAGAGAAGTGATGTGTGAAAAGCCTGAGCATGTCAGCTTCTCAACATGCTTATTTTTACAGCTTTAGATCACAGATTGTAGGACTTTGATATGAAATTTAAAAAAAAAAAACAGTAGCCTCAAAGAGAAGCAGTACTTCAAAAAGGGTTCTGGAGGAAGCCTGTGCAACAGTCGTGGCTTGTTCTGTACCCCCCCAAAAAAAGGTTCATTTGATCTGAATTATTATTATTAAAAAACTTTAGGCAATACTCAGAAAAAAGGAAGAAACATTAGCAATATGTTAAATATTCGGAAATAATTAGTGCTCAGAAAATATACAAGGATACAGACAATGATCTTTTCAACAGGTCAAAGACCATATTTACTAGGCAGCCTTCTACCAGAATATACCTTCCGGTGACGGGAAACACATGATATAATCATATACTGTATAAACACATTTTTTTTAACACCAAATGCAGTCTTTGTGCTTGGTCTACAACAGTAGGATTGTCCTTGCATTATATGTGAAGATACAGTATTTGAAAGGGGAAAACAATGACATGGAAGAGCTATTGGTACGCTGGCTCAACAGTCTTTATGCAACATACAAACCTACGCTGTGCTCGATGACCCTGTACTAACAGGTGTTAGTAAAGCAAATATTACAGAACAACATTCAATATGCCATTGACCTAGTGATTTTTACAGCATTCAGTATACTGTACATAATAATATGCCCAGTTACAGAGTGGCAAATGAATAAACATCTGTAGCAGTACTTGTGAAATGCTGGCTTTTTTAGGAACATGTGGCACAAATAGAATACATTTATAGGAGTTTGTAATTTAATGTGTATAAAATGGATTGCCATTTGTTTACTTTTCACTAGTCTAGCTCTCTTGCTCTCTGCTTCCTTTCCCCTGCCCCCAAACTTATCTATTAATACAGGGGTGGCCAACTCCACTATCGAACAAGGAGAGAAAGAAACCCTATATTGAGCACACATAGGCTAATGATACTGATGTGAGAGTAAAGTATTAAAACCTGATAAAGACACGAATGTGCTGAGGTATATGTATAATGGATTAGGGTAAAAACAACTTTATTGGGAGAAATCCTCAAATAAAATATAATGTATCTATAAATAAATCCTATATAAACGGCGAATTAAAACACGGTAGAGGTGGGGTGGATCAAAAGGATATAGTAATCCAATGTAGCTACAGGCTATCAAGGTATCCTTAAATAGGGAAAGGTAGGTATGTGCCAACTGATGGTCAAAACCACATGCAAAGTTATGAACTAGCTAATGTAATCCAGTGCTGCGAGTCCAACAAATTGGCAGGTAAGGGATCACTGCCTAGATGTTTCTGACAACGTCTTTTGCCTGGAGCCCTCTATGTAATATAGAGTAGCTAAATGCTGTTCATATCATAGCTGGCTCTAAAGTTTATAAGCACAATACATATGGTAAAGCTATGAAAAAACAGTGCTGCGAGTCTAACAGATGGGCAGCATAGATCTCTGCCCAGGTGTTTGTAGACAACGACTTGTGCCCAGTATCATTGCCCTCACAACTATAAATAGATGACAGGCTATCTGGTGAAGATACACATTCCGAAGGCTAAATATATGATACTTGAGAAATAAGTAAGTGGTACTGGTGTCCAGTCCCCACACAATGTATCAACAGCAATCTGATAAATGACAGTATATAAATCAATGTCCAGTGTTCAATGCTCTCATGGATATAAGTAAATGACAGGCTCATAAGATACACAGTTGTACACACTCTAAAACCCAAATATATATGATAATGGGACTAGAGAGATCAGTGGTACTGATGTCCAGTTACCACGCAAAGTATCAACAGTGAGCAGTACCTGCCAAAGGCATAAACTCCATGCGTCATGGGGTAGTGTACTGAAAACAACTTTAACCCGACATGGCTAGAACACAAAGCAACCTAAGCACGTTTCTGGCACACAACAAAACTGTAATCCTTTGATAGCCTATACATCACCCCCCTATGCACACCATACAGACCGTGGAAGTCTGTGAACCGGGTACTTCTCGGCGTCGGAGACAGTGACTACCCGGAAGTGACGAACCCGGAAGTCTCGGGAGACGTCACCAATGACGCCACTACGTCCCTGGTGGCCAACTCCAGGTCAGGTTTTAAAGATATCCCTGTTTCAGCACAGGTGGCTCAATCAATGGCTGTCAGAGACTGAGCCTCGGATTGAGCAACCGGTGCTGAAGAAGGGATACCCTGAAAACCTGACCTGTTGGGAGTCTTGAGGATTGGTGTCAAGAACCCCTGTATTAATTAAATCAACGTCTCTCCTGACTCCTGCCTATCCGTTCTTGTGTCTCTACCTTTTATTCTCTTCATATTTAAACTCCTCTTCAGATCTCTTTACAATTTAATGTCTAATTCCATTATAAGACAAAAGAAAGTGTAAACAGGCGATCCGGGGTAAACATAGTGATAAATAGTACAATAATACATGCTGATTACTCTGTAAATAATAATAAGTGAATTTATAGTGATACCAAGTATTATAAATAAATCATACAAAATGCATAAACATGCAGCTCAAAACCCCTTTTCAGAATGTGTTCCCAAATTCTTCAAATATCGAAGTCGTCAGAAAGCTTGGAGAGTGCATGTACCAAAAGGGATATGGAAAATAGCTGAAGCGCTCAAATGCAGGTATATCTCAAAATGATAATAAGCCAGACCACTGTACCAGGGTACTAACAATTGATATAGTACCTATTGTGTCATATAATGGGTACTATCCTCCTGAAGACAGGTGGTGTGTGGTGCAACCCACTCACCATATGTCTCATTGGCAGGTTCCCCTGAAAAATATGCAAATACTCACATCCTGGTAGGGCAGGCAGGCAGGCTGTGCAGCTACTCAATGCAATACAGGGAAAAGGGAGACCAAAAAGCGCACCAGCACAAACGGAGCAGGAAGAAACCAGAACAAAAAAATGATTAAAAGGGCACTTTAATGTGGCAAAAGACCCATCCAATGCATTTCGAACGTCGCAGCGTTCTTTTTCAAGGATAAAACACAATGTGATAACATCCATTATATACCCTCTTACCTGTGGGCCATTTCGCGCCAAAAATCAGAACCTGATGACGTCATAACAGAGCGACTCAGTGCCGATCTAAGGGCAAAAGGAAGTACCAAAGGCAGTGTGGCCATTTTGGATGTGGGCAAACATAGGAACACAATAACAAAGCTTTATTGACCATTCCAGCAGAACAAAATACATTGCTGCTAACTGGACAAGCATATTTAAACGAAATAAAGCTATATTAAACTAAACTAATGCTTAATAAAGGGTACTATTATATCAAGGAAAAACATGAACAAGGTGGATTAAAAAACTAGCTGTGTTGCAACTAAGTTATATACAAAAAAAAAAGTTAAAAATAAAAACCTCTAGACATGATTAAAAAAATGTGCAAGAAAAGTAAATTTAAAGACATATTCCACATACATACTGCATAACACAGATTGTGTACCTAAATCATAGGAACCAGGGAAATACAACCATTATAAAATATGAAGTATTATCCACAAGATACATTAAAGAACAATTTAAGCTTACATATTAGCATAATATTTGCATGATAAGGCATAGGTTCAAAGGTTATAATGACAAGAATATAATGTCCAATATAATGACAATTGTCTTATTTAATCTGTATTACCAACTAATTACACCATAATACGTCTATCACTGCTATGGGTACAAGTTTTGCTCCTTCTTTTGCGAACTTATTTATGGGATGGTGGGAAGCACTTTTTATTTATTCGAGCACTAATTTATTTCGTCACAATATTGTTTTTTATAAAAGATTTGTGGACGACCTAATTATTATTTGGAGGGGGGATGTCACTACACTTCACACTTTTGTATCTTATCTTAATAATAATCTTTATAATCTAAGATTTACATTAAATTTTCATTTCCATCACATTGAATTTCTGGATCTACAATTATTTGTAGACATAGACAAAAAAATCCAAACGGATGTTTATAGGAAGCAAAATGCCAGGAACACCTTTCTTAGGGCGGACAGCTGCCACCCATCCCATGTCATAAAGGCCATACCAAGGGGACAGTTCCTCAGACTGAGAAGGAATTGTTCCACTATGAGTGGTTTCCTTTCTCAGTCTGAGGAGCTTACAAGGAGATTTTTGGAAAGGGGATACCCCAAATCACATTTAGCAATTGCATTTGAAAATGCATTACATACAGAGAGAGCATCATTGTTGCCCACACATCCAATTGGAGATTCTCGCCTTGTTAACAATGTTAAGACAATTGGTATTAAACAGGACTCACATGGACTGACAGAATCAAAAAACAAATGTCCTCTTTTTATTTCACAATTTAGTAAACAAAGTGGAAAAGTAAACTCTATAATTTCAAAACATTGGAATGTCTTATCCATGGACCCTGTCCTTAAAAAATATGTGGATTCTGGTCCTACTTTTGTATATCGTAGAGCGAGAACAATTGGATCTCATGTTTCACCAAGTGAACTCAAATCTTCTGGTTTCAAAAAAACTTTTATCACTAGGGGTTCCTTCAAATGTGGCTCTTGTAGTGCATGTAAACACATGAAGCCTGCCAAAAGTTTTTTCCAGTTTGCCTTGCCACCGCCACATGGTGTGAATATATTACCAAATAAGGAATTTAAGATTAACAGTTTTATAAATTGTAAAAGTCAATTTGTGATTTATCTAATAACATGTGGTTGTGGCAAGAGGTATGTGGGGAGGACGACTAGAGCCCTTAAGGTCAGGATGTTAGAGCATTTAAGGCTCATAAAATTGAGAGACACTAATCATCCAGTCTCAAAACATTTCACTGAATGTGGTCAGGGAGGAATTAATAATTTTTCCTTTTTGGGGATTGAATCAGTTATTTCTAAATCTAGAGGAGGTGATCATATCAACCTTCTGGACCGTAGGGAGGCGTATTGGATCTTCACTCTCCAAACGCGCTTCCCTATGGGCTTGAACATTGACTGGCAACTAACACATTTTTTGTAAACATTTTTGTGATAGACGTATTATGGTGTAATTAGTTGGTAATACAGATTAAATAAGACAATTGTCATTATATTGGACATTATATTCTTGTCATTATAACCTTTGAACCTATGCCTTATCATGCTAATATGTAAGCTTAAATTGTTCTTTGATGTATCTTGTGGATAATACTTCATATTTTATAATGGTTGTATTTCCCTGGTTCCTATGATTTAGGTACACAATCTGTGTTATGCAGTATGTATGTGGAATATGTCTTTAAATTTACTTTTCTTGCACATTTTTTTAATCATGTCTAGAGGTTTTTATTTTTAACTTTTTTTTTTTTTTTTTGTATATAACTTAGTTGCAACACAGCTAGTTTTTTAATCCACCTTGTTCATGTTTTTCCTTGATATAATAGTACCCTTTATTAAGCATTAGTTTAGTTTAATATAGCTTTATTTCGTTTAAATATGCTTGTCCAGTTAGCAGCAATGTATTTTGTTCTGCTGGAATGGTCAATAAAGCTTTGTTATTGTGTTCCTATGTTTGCCCACATCCAAAATGGCCACACTGCCTTTGGTACTTCCTTTTGCCCTTAGATCGGCACTGAGTCGCTCTGTTATGACGTCATCAGGTTCTGATTTTTGGCGCGAAATGGCCCACAGGTAAGAGGGTATATAATGGATGTTATCACATTGTGTTTTATCCTTGAAAAAGAACGCTGCGACGTTCGAAATGCATTGGGTGGGTCTTTTGCCACATTAAAGTGCCCTTTTAATCATTTTTTTGTTCTGGTTTCTTCCTGCTCCGTTTGTGCTGGTGCGCTTTTTGGTCTCCCTTTTCCATGTACCAAAAGGGGAAAGAATGAAAACACAATGATGCAAAGAATGGGTTAATACTGGTTTCAATAGCTTTCCAGGATATCTCAGAATAAGAGACAAAGAGCATACAATAGAGCAGATGGTCAAAAGTTAAATTTATAGATAAAATGAAACAATAGAGTGCACACTCTCCAAGATATAAAATAGCATTGGCAGACCGTCTAGGAAGGGAAAGCGGGGAGAGGTGGAAGGAAACAGCGTCTCGGAGATCTCACCACCTCACTGGTCTCAGCGTCTCTCGTGTTGTCACTGCATGAGTCCCAGCACATGGCACCTGGATGCAAGAACTAATGTGAGAACCAAACAGCCAGTTCCCTCCTCTTTAAATGTTGCCAAGAATCACCACTCTACGTGTTCCGCATTCAGCTTCGTCAGGAGTCATTATGTGAACTGTACGATCTTAAGTACCCAAACTGAGCTATTCGAATTGCTAGAGATCTTAATTGTGAGAATAAATTGGTTACATGGTGTGCGTTCATTAACTGATCGAGTTTACCTAAAGTGCAATTTTATACATAACATAATAAAAGTCTGGTGATAGAAGCAAATCATAGTACACAGGGCTAGAAATACAAAAATACAGTTGAGATCAAAATACATACATAATATGTTACAAACATCAAATATCATACACATTATGTATCAAAAACTCTCTCACTAAACAGATAATGGTATCAGAATACAAAAAACTCAAATATCACAGATCATGGCACATGCCCATAATAAAAAAAACTATATAAAAAAATTATAAAAAGACGTGATTTGAACAACATGGACACTTATAATAAAAACAGATAAATATTAAACTAAAAACTAAAATGAGTTATGTCTTTGAGGCCCCCTGGAGCCAAAGCTCCTTTTCCTAGATTTGTGATATGATTGTCACCTCTCCAATTAGTGGTGACATATTCAATACCCTTGAAGGATAGTCCCTATGGGTTGGCCTGATATCTCTCAAAGTGTCTGGACACACTGTGGGTTAACGCAGCAGTTCAAGCAATATTCTACTAAATCAGTTCTGTACTATGAGAAAATACTTGTAGCATTTAAAAATAAAAAATTTGTTAAAGACATTTTTAATGTTTCTAATGTAGGAAGCATTTCCAAAGTGACACCCCCCTTCCCTTCTGATAGACTCTGGCTCTTGAGACCTGCCCACTCTCTAGCAGTGAACCAATTGTATCTAGTAACCACCCAGTCAATAATATTCCAGGATGTACATTGCCCAAGATGTTGTGCAAGAACTTAATAGCCCCGAGCAAGCAATTGATTACAGGAGAATAGATCGATCTGCAGCTTAGCTAATCACTTGTCAGTGTGCAGATTGTATTGATGCACATATTGAATGGGATTTTTTTTTTTTAAACGGCAGCTTGAACTACAGGTTTAAGACAGTATGTCTAATATTCCCTAAATGTTCCAGAATCTGCACTCTGAGTGGTCTAGTTGTTCTATCCACATTTTGTAACCCATAGGGACACTCCAACAAGATATACCACATTTTCCGTCCTGCAATTTAAGTATTGTTCTATCTCAAAGATTTTGGCTGATACTTTGGATACAAATGTCATTTTCTCACTAGAACTGCGAGTGCAGGCTTTGCATGATAAGCATCCAAAAAAGTCGTTTGGCTTGCTTAGATAATTGTATGTATTAGAGCCCTTAATAGATCTGAAGGTGCTCGGTGCCAACTTGCTCTTTAAATCTGGCACCTTTTGAAAGATGACATTGGGATTCCTTTCAAGTATAGAATCGATAAGGAGAATATGCCATTGTTTAACAACAATATATTTGATTTTAAAAGCATTTATTGTATTGAGTGATAAAAGATGTTTTAAAGTCATGTTTAAAGTTTCTTTTCTGTATTGATGAGTTTTTCAATCTAAAGCATTACTTTTTTCTAAAGCAGATACGACCTTATTTTTGATGTAATTTCTACTGTATTCAATTAACGTTCTTTTAGCATCTCTGACTATTGGTTTCAATCTTCTAAATTGCCCAAACGGAACAGACAGCCATCTAGGATGGTGACAACTTGAATTCAACATGTAATTGTTAGTATCTACTGATTAAAAAAAGGTTTCGGTTTAAATATCATTATCTTCGATATATATATATATAGTTAAAGCCAAAAATTCTAATTCCACTTTGCAACTTTTAGACGGAAATTTTAGAATTCACTGGAATTCAGAAAGACCAGAAAACTATTTTAATGTGCCCTTTCCAAATAAATAATATATCGTTGGTGAATCTCCCCCAGAGGACCAGGTTCCCACCAAACCCGCCAAATGTGGTCTTCTTCCCACATGCCTAAAAACAGGTTTGGCATAGTTGGGTGCGAACCTGGATTCCATGGCTGTATCGCACAGCTGGAGATAATAATTGTCATTAAACCAAAAGAAGATATGATGCAGAATTAAATCAATACCATCCAATATAAAAGTGGCTTGTGCCTCTGGCAAATCTCTGGCTTTTCTCAGAACTCTTTTGATAGCATGAATACCTTTATTGTGATCGATCGCGGTATAAAGTGATATCACATCACGTGACCAAAGTAAGAACATCTTCCCATTTGACATGTTTTAAAGCTGTTATTATATCAGTAGTGTCTTTTAAATAAGATTTTAAATTGACAACATATTTCTGGAGAAAATAATCTATGTACTCAGATACATTCGAAGTCAAGGAATTAATCCCTGATATGATAGGTCTCCCTGGTGGATTTTTTTTTATCCTTGTGAATTTTTGGGACGAAAGTGTGTGCCATTTTCTTTTTTTTATTTAGAAGGTATTTAAATTCTACTTCTTTTAAACTTTTACCATGAAGTCACTGAACCTTTAAATCCTCAAAAATTCTCTCGTTGGATCTTTATTAATATTCAAATAGGTTGTCTCATCTTTCAAAACTCGTTTATACTCTGATATAATAATCTTGATCCATAATAACAACCCTCCTTCCTTTGTCGGCTTGTTTAATTATAATATCCTCATCCTTCGTCAGTTGGCTCAAAACGCCCCTTTTTAATTGAGTATAATTATTTTTAAACGTTGTGCTATTCTCATAAAGTCTTTCAAAGTCTTTGTTGAACATTCGATCGGAGATTTCTAGATGATGCTCTTTATTATTACTTGGGTAGAACTTGAACCAAGGATTCAACTGGGTATCTATAAAATGAGTATCTCTGTTCTGAATAGTCTTAGTTCTGGTCTCAAAATCAAGCACAGCCCGTAGATCTGTAGTTCTATCTAAAAAGTGTCTGAATAGATTCCTTAAAAAATTATTTGCATCGATGAATAATTGAAAATTATTAGGGCCAATTGTTGGAGCAAATGAGGCCTTTGGAAAAAAACACTGGTTAGGGCTGGTGTTCATTTTTTTCCCCTTAAATTAAGCACAATATTCATTTTGCAGTTCTTTTTTGTTATTTTGTTTTCCCTTCTCCCTCACTTTCCTCTAATGCCAGGATCTCTCATTATGTCTCTCAGAAACTATGCTGACTTTCATCTGTTCACATGCGTCATTTTTTATTTAGTCTCAACTCCCTTGTTCCTTCTCCACACTAATCACCAAATATACAGTAATTCTCAATGCTCCAGTGTACGCATATTTATTCCTCTCCCCATCTATTCCTTCACATCTCTTTATGATCCATTTCTATTACCCTATTAACACTTTTGCTCCATTCACCCATCCATTTTCTTTTATACCTCCTAAGCTATACGCTCATGATTCTTCACAACTGTCCATTATGTTTAAAAATCTCTTTCCGCTCTAAAACGTGCTTTTATTCATTTTCCTTCATATTCCATCTGTCTACAGCATGCAGACTTTCAAACTACTGTAAGTTCCAATCATGCCCCGAGACACAGCTGAAGTATTTTACTGTGTGAATGATCCCTGCACAATAAGAATAATGTGAAATAAATGAATGGGGTTCTTTATTTTTTTAAGTTCTACATCAATGTTTCTAAAAACAAAAAAAAATATACCCAACTGAGAACAGGGTCTATACCAGCAGTGCGCAAACTGGGGGGGGGGGGAGAATTTGTACGGGGGGCGCAGATGGTTACAGAGGTTAAATTAAATGCCGGGGGTAGCGTGAAGCCTCTAACTCTCTTACCTGCTGCCAGCCAGGTCTTCGGCGACGCGTGTCAAATGATGCGGTGGGGTCACGTGACGTGATGTCGCATGACCCGCGATCTCATTTGACGCCGAGCCATTGGGAGAGGGGGCGCGAACGCTGCAGGTCCCAGGAAGGGGGCCGCAGCTCAAATAGTTTGCGCACCGCTGATCTATACAGAAAAACTGGCCTTTAAAATTACATCTTTGCAGAGCGATATGGTTACATGTCTGCTAAATTGGATACACTGTACTTTAGACTCCCAACCTGGAGTGAAAATATTATCTAAGGCAGCATCAGGCCACACATTCCTTTGGACAGTTGTATACAATCTGCCAGGTGCCTTTCCCACTGACCTTGGCCCACAATAATCGTCAACAGAAAGATCTTTCACCAAACTGCAAGTTTTACTATACTAGATCCGTTTAAATGAGTGAAAGCAGTTGGGTCAACCATTATTATTATTAATGGAGGTTCATAATGTTTCCTGGGACTCCACTCAAGAACGAACAAGAGAAAACGTGTAGTTAAACTCAGAATTACTTTACATTAGAGCATATTAACTTTCTAAGGGTCTGCTGAATCTAAACTACCAGCACAGTATGACTTATATTTTCCAGTCAAGCGTTGTAGGTACTTGTGAAAATCCTGTCTGCATACGCAACCGATTTTGTTCCTGCTTTTCCAACATAGTGGATTGAAACAAAAAGGTTAACTTCGTGATTTTCAACCCTCTCCTCGGAGAACTCCAGGATTGTGCAAGAATTTCACAGAGGTTAGATTATACTTATTTTACTTTAGAATGTACTTTATACATTCTTGGTTGGCTCAATTTCCGTCAGATTTGGGTTGAAAATCAATTTTAACCCATTTACAGGTGTTGGCAATATAAAAACAATTCGTTTTTCTTATATTTCACCGACTATGTACGTAATGTGTAGGTAAATATTGGGATACCGGAGAAGAAAAACAGGGACGAAAGAATGAAGAACCTTGTGGTAGAATATATGAATGAAAAACTTTCTAAAGTCTCCTACAAGATATCACAATCTTTGACAAATCTACATTTCTGCAGGTCCACTCAATGCTGCTACAACTTTGTACTACCACAAAACAATCTAAATGTACTGATTTAGCATTTCTTCATTTCTTGTATGTAACGTCAGTAATCCACTGATGGATGAAAGACTCTCCAATGATCTTCCACATATTGAGGTTACAAGCCTCTTTTCGCAATTTCCAACAACTTTAACCCACTCTTCTTACTTTTGGTCATCATCTTGGTCTGTTAACTTCCCTTGGAATTCCATTGAGTATCAACTTGTGATATGTTCGGCCTACTGCCATTTAATTTCTTGAACCTTGATCCCTTTGGTTTCTAACCCATTCGTTCTTTCCTGTCCCTTCGGGTGACATCCAATATACATCTCTCCATACTTCTTTGAGTTGCCTGAAGCTTTTTAACAGTCTTTGCATTTAGGATTCAAGTTCCACATCCACACATGAGCACAAGCAGGATACATTGCTCAAACTTTTTAGTGGAAGGTCCCCTTTTAAAATTGTCTTGTTTGTTCCAAATGCGCTTTATTCCATTTTCATTCAGTTATTGATTTAATTTGAAAGGTTTCCATCTATTGATACTTGCTGGGCAAGGTACTGTAGACTTCATTTTTATTACTTATAGTTCTATTTTACATTTATTTCAATCTTTGTAGAGTTGAAACATGTGTTTATCACTTTGGTCTTGCTGAGATTATGGAGGCCTTCCTTATTATTTTCTTTTGTATATTCCCCGGTGTTGCTGGAGGTCTTCTGGACAAAAATAACAATGTCATCATAGGTGATAAGTGTTCACCGTTGATTTTGATTTCCTTTTCTTCCCAACTTAATTTCCTGAAAAATTCTTCAAGGGTTGCTGTGAAAAGATTTGGCGATATGGTTTCTCCCTGTCGCACTCCATTGCTGATCATTATCTTGCTGGTATATTCATGTAACCTAATGACTGGCATGGAATTCTCGTAAATGTGCCATATATTATCAATGTACGCTTCCACATCATCTTCTTAATGCCTTTATAACCGCAGAGGTGTTTTTGTTAAAGTGTCCTCATGCCTTTTGAGCAAGCTCAAGCAATTTTTCAACTCTAATTGAAATTCTCTGCCATTGTTTTTGAGGTTCTTCATGTTGATTGTTTTTGTCTCCTTTTTAATCAGTTTCCTTCGCTCTGACTCTGCATTCAGATTCAATTTGTAATGAAGCTATCAGGGATTACTCCTTGTGTCAAAACGGTTAAAGACTGTACAGTCTTAAATCACGTGTTCCTTGTTAGCTAGGATATAGTCAATTTCATTCTTCATAGCGCTGGGTTTCATGACCATTTTCTATTTAGATTCTTCTTGAAGATTTAATTCATGATGTAGAAGTTTTCACATTCTGCAACATCTACTAATCTATCCTTGCTCATTCCTGTTACCATACTTACCAACGGATTCTTCATCTTTCTGATAGCATTAATCTTTGCATTGAAATCTCCCATAATGATCTTGAGGTTAAAATTTCCTTTGTTAAGAAGATACATTACATGGTAGACGTCTTGCCATACACTTCCCTGTCCGTGTGACATGATGTTGGGGCATGCACTTGGATCATTTGAAGCCTGTATATTTTTGTCAACTGAATGACTATTCTGGCTGCTCTTTCCGATGAGCTATCATACTCCACGCTGTTGTTTCTACATCTCATATTAATGATGAAGCCTACGCCACTGATTTTCATTTTCTGTACCTCTCTTCTTCCTACTTCACCAAGGCCCCCAATATCTCATTTTATCTTTCCAAGCTCATCTTTCAGTTGTTGCAGTGCTGCTACACTGGAGAAAGCCTGGAAGATGTAGATAAATCAGATTGAGGTTTGAACTGAAGCTTTTGTTTAACCTTCAGTGATTCCTAGTACCTTGTCCCTTCATGTCTTCTTCCTGAATGCTGTTAAGCCCAGGGACAATCCGGCCTCCGGAGAATGAGAGCCATGCTTTTAAGTGTATTCCATGTTTGGTAATGAGGCCTTACTTGCCATGCTGGCCTCATTTGCATGCGGTCATGTACCTTTCCCAATGCAGCTGGGTATATTGTTCAAGTCTTCATAGTATGGCTGTACCTACCGGTACAAGTGCCACTATACACCTCCTTGAACACCAGTTCCTACCCTCCTGCAACTTTGAGGCAGTGAGAAAAGGATGGGTTTTAAGATAATGTCTTAAAGGTGGATATAGAGGGTGCTGGTTGCATATTGAGGAGAAGGGCATTCCAGAGGTGTGGGCAGTGAGTGAGAAATGTTTAAGGAGGGAGAGGGCTTTAGATACAAAAGGGGTAGAGAGAAGACATCCTTGAGCAGAACACAAGAGCCACGATGGTGTATACTGAGAAATTAGGGCTGAGATGTAAGGATGAGCGGAAGAGTGTACAGCCTTAAACGTGAGGAGGAGAATTGTATGAGTGATACAGGATTTGATAGGAAGTCAGGAGAGGGATTACAGTAGGAGAGACACAGACAGATTTAGGAAAGAGTAAAGTGATTCTAGCATCAGCGTTTAGGATAGATTGTAGGGGAGAAAGCTAGGAGGCAGGAAGGCTGGACTATGGTCAAAACAAAAGAGAATGAGGACCTGCGCCAGAGGTTTAGCAGTAGAGCAACAGAGGAAAGAGAGTATCTTTGTAATATTGCGGAGGAATATCATCAGATTTAAATACATTGATTTAAATAAGCATGTGCGTCATGATCACTTTGGTGACCTGGACGCTTTAGCTGCGTGAGTTAGGTACTGATGATAGATTCAGTTTACATAGTTTGCATGGACCTCCCAGAAGATGACGGAGTTGCACCGGAGAGCCAAGCGCAGATCTAGCTGAATAGCAGACAGAACTTTGGTATAAGCCCGCTGTTTCTAATGCGCATGCGGGTCATGGTTACCTTGGTGACCGGGACGCTTTAGCCACGTTAGGTAGATATAGGCAATATATTCAGTCTATACAGACCTCTCACAAGATGGCAGCGCCGCACAGAAGCAGATCTAACTGATTTACGCAGGCTTTTCGGCATCAGGCAATCAGATACAGGTGTTTGTTTACACATAGGTGAAGGTATACAAATCTATGTTTGTCAGTCTGTCGTCTTTGCACCCCCTTTGAGAAAGATCCCACTTCGGGATTGAAACGTCGGATTGGGCGTCTATATATTCGGAATACACATTTTTTTGATTTTTGGACTGAGTGTCTTTATTTACCTTTTGCAAGAACAGTAATATCTTTTACATTATTTATATAGGACAAGCACCATTACTTTACAGTGTTACTTGGAGTGCCGGGAGGGGAGAGAGGAGAGAGAGAAGAGAGAAGAAGAAGAGAGAAGAAGAAGAGAGAAGAAGAAGAAGAAGAAGAAGAAGAAGAAGAGAGAAGAAGAAGAAGAGAGAAGAAGAAGAAGAGAGAAGAAGAAGAAGAGAGAAGAAGAAGAAGAGAGAAGAAGAAGAGAGAAGAAGAAGAGAGAAGAAGAAGAGAGAAGAAGAGAGAAGAAGAAGAAAGAAGAAGAGAGAAGAAGAGAGAAGAAGAAGAAGAGAGAAGAAGAAGGAGAGAGAGAGAAAGAGAGAAAGAGAGAAAGAGAGAAAGAGAGAAAGAGAGAAAGAGAGAAAGAGAGAGAGAGAGAGACACATTAGTTATGTGGGTAAAAAAAAGTGACAAAAAAACCTCCATTGTAAAGCATATAGCAAATGGAAATATTACTGGATGCTCATTTGCATGACTTAGACAGGTCTGCAACCCTGCCTTTCTCCATTATCACCTAGCTTACAGTGCTTCCACTGCAAGGGATTGTGGGAAATATGCAAATGATCACACAGTGCCAGCTTTTGCTTCAAATCCATTTTCACATGGACCCCTATACGCTTATGCTTGCTGCATTGCACAGCTTTTCAGCACAGCCTGGGTTAAGATGCATAGCCAGTAAATCTACCCACAAGATTTGGATTTATGTATGCTGGGCGATAATAGTGAAAGGCGGGGTTGCAGAACTGTCTAAGACATGCAAATGAGCACACACTAATTTTTCCATTTGCTATATTATATATTTATGTATTTTTTTAAATAAAAGCAGGCACTCATGTTAACTGGTGAACATTTATGGTCATTAAAATTGTCACACAAGAGCAACCCTCTGTAATTAAGAAGCCATACGGCAGAACATCCCCTCTGTTTCTTCCTCCCATCCTACACCTCTTCCTAACTCTCCTCCTGCCTTCCTTGACTCTTTTTCCACTGTCTCAGAGGAGGATGTGTCCCTGTTGATCGCCTCTTCTCCCTCTACCACTTGCCCTCTTGACCCCATTCCCTCCCATCTCCTAAAACCTCTTGCTCCTACTATAATCCCTATGCTCACACACATTTTTAACTCCTCCCTCTGCTCTGGAACCTTTCCATCCTCCTTCAAACATGCAACAGTCATACCATTACTCAAAAACAGCAAGCTTGACCCTACCTGTCTTTCTAACTATCGACCTGTCTCCCTCCTGCCTTTTGCCTCTAAACTCCTTGAACGTCTTGTATTCTCTCGATTGCTCCATTTTCTCAACACCTATTCTCTCCTAGACCTTCTACAATCTGGCTTCCGCACTGCTCACTCCACGGAAACAGCCCTCACTAAAATAACTGACGACCTCCGCATTTGACACCGTGGACCACCCTTTTCTCCTTCATATTCTCCATACTCTTGGTATTTGGAACAAAGCTCTATCCTGGATCTCATCCTACCTCTCCCATCGAACTTTCAGTGTCTCTTCTGCTAACACCTCCTCCTCCTCTTTTGATCTCTCTGTGGGGGTACCCCAGGGCTCTGTCCTGGGACCTCTTCTCTTTTCTCTGTACACACTCTCTCTAGGTGACCTAATAACATCTTTTGGGTTTAAATATCACCTCTATGCTGACGACACACAAAAATACTTTTCAACACCCGACCTTACACCTGCTGTACAAACCAAAGTTTCTGAATGTCTCTCTGCTATATCATCCTGGATGGCCCTCCGCTGCCTTAAACTCAACATGGCTAAAACAGAGCTCCTCATACTTCCTCCCAAACCTGGCCCTATTATCTCCTTCCACATTACTGTTGGAACTACAATCATTTACCCAGTAGCCCAAGCACGCTGCCTAAGGGTCACACTCGACTCCTCTCTCACATTCGCCCCTCACATTCAAAACATTTCTAAAACTTGTCGGTTTTTCCTCCGCAATATAACAAATATACGCCCTTTCCTCTGTTGCTCGATTGCTAAAACGCTGACTCAGGCCCTCATTCTCTCCCGTCTTGATTACTGTAACCTCCTGCTGTCCGGTCGTCCTGCCTCTCACCTGTCTCCCCTACAATCTATCCTAAATGCTGCTGCCAGAATCACTCTACTCTTTCCTAGATCTGTCTCAGCATCTCCCCTCCTGAAATCCCTCTCCTGGCTTCCGATCAAATCCCGCATCTCACACTCCATTCTTCGCCTCACTTTTAAAGCTTTACACTCTTCTGCCCCTCCTTACATCTCAGCCCTAATTTCTCGTTATTCACCATCCAGACTCTTGCGTTCTTCTCAAGGATGTCTTCTTTCTACCCCCTTTGTATCTAAAGCCCTCTCCCGCCTTAAACCTTTTTCACTGACTGCCCCACACCTCTGGAATGCCCTTCCCCTCAGTACCCGACTTGCACCCTCTCTATCCACCTTTAAGACCCACCTTAAGACACACTTGCTTAAAGAAGCATATGAATAGCACTGTGGATATTCTGAACACATGATACATAAAGCTTGGCCCCCTGCAGACGCACTTACCAGAACTCCCTCCTACTGTCTCTGTACGTTCTCCCTACCTACCAATTAGACTGTAAGCTCCTCAGGGCAGGGACTCCTCTTCCTTAATGTTACTTTTATGTCTAAAGCACTTATTCCCATGATCTGTTATTTATTCGATTACCACATGTATTACTACTGTGAAGCGCTATGTACATTAATGGTGCTATATAATTAAAGACATACAATACAATACAAGCGTGCGCACGTACAAAGATAGGCACTCACCAGTATTTGTACTTTATTTGTAAACGTGAGATCAACGTTTCCGCCATTGATCTCATAATTACAGAATCACTCGGTTTATTGGATTACAATGCGCCCCTTTATGACATTGCTGTTTGGCTCAAGTCCTGATCTGTTATTGACTTTACATACTGTACACACAAAGCATATACAACCAAGGACAGTTCTCCTGGGCCCGGGACTACGGCCTGGACAAGGGCTCTGGGTTGTTTAGCGGAGGCAGCTGGATGTGGAGTGGGTCGGGGACCATCTCCTAGTACTGTAGATGGGCTCAATTTCCAAGATTGGAAGGTCCCCCTCCACTGCCGGGCCTGAGACACTTGTACCAACGCCCCTCCTGTCGCCGGCCCTGTATATGCACTGTTTTTAATAAATAACTATCACAGAAAAAAATCCCTTACTCAATTAATTCTGAGAAAGAGCAAATTACAGAGCCACAGCCTTTAGGTGGTGTACTCCAAATATATTTACTGCTAATTTAAAACATTTTTCTTAAGTTCTTATCCTAGGACTCTGATCTGAATTGTCTAAAATATAAGCTTTTTTTTTTTGCAAAGTCTTTATTTAGTACAAGTCTGGTTTCAGTGCATGAACTGTATAACTCAGGTTGCAAACAATTATATTTGAAGCATGCAACCATTTACATACGGTATAAAATATAACGCTTTAGGAAACAATTAAATACAGTACATTTTGTACACTCATGAAGACATTTACATTTGATAGAAGATTGGATATGAAGCCAATGCAAAAACTCTGCAAATTCCAAATACTGACAGATCTAAGTATGTGAAAAGGAAGATCATTTTTCAGAACATAATGCAGTTTACACGGAAGACAACAAGTGAGGTGGTCAGGTCAACTAATAAACCCAATAGTAGCCAATCTTAGAGGAATGTTCAGGGAACAGAAATAAGAAAGAACAGAACAAAACTCGAGTTATTACTCTGAAGAATGATTCCATTCTAACACAAAGGTAGGATATGCCGAGAAAGGGAGCCCTAGTTCATGATGATAAACCACTTAAGAGTGTAATCTCACATAGGACTAAAATAAGATAATTACAGCGATAGGTTAGATCTCAGTGGCTATGGCCTCATTATAAAAAACTTAGGAGTAATTCAAATATTGTTTTTTTTTTTTTTTTTTTTTTAAGTTTGAAACTTTTCTTTTGCTGATTACAAATCGGGGACGCTGGGAAAAAAAGCTGGTTGTCAAATCTTGTTTGCTCCCTGCTATTGTTATGATTCATGAACCCATCGTCTCTGTCAGACAAATAAGCAAATTGGACTTGGTAATGGAGACAAGAAAGAGAACTAAATAGCAACATCCCTATGAAATTAAAATGACATTTACAAAAATCCGGGATAAACTGTATAGAAACCCCCCGATTTTTTTTAACATTCTAATACTTGCCTAGTTGTTAATAGCATTATCTATATTTAACCGTTCATTTTCATTATGTGTGGGACTACCATTAATGGAGAGGCAAGTGAAAAGCACTTGTTACAAAGGAGAGGGAGGGAGAGAGGGGGAGTGAGGGAGAGAGAAAGAGGGAGGTAGGGAGAGGGATGGAGGGGGAGGAGTTAGAGAAGGGTGAGAGAGAGTGAGGGATAGAGGGTGCGAGAGAGAGGGGAGGAGAGAGAGGGGAGGAGAGAGAGGGAAGGGAGGAGGGGGAGGAGAGAGAGGGGGGAAGAGGGGGAGGAGAGAGAGAGGGGAAGAAGGGTGGGGAGAGAGGGGAAGAAGGGGAGGGAGGGAAGGGGAAGAAGGGGAGGGAGGGAAGGGGGGCGAGAGGGGAAGAAGGGGAGGGAGGGAAGGGGGTCGAGAGGGGAAGAAGGGGGGGAGAGAGGGGAAGAAGGGGGTCGAGAGGGGAAGAAGGGGAGGGAGGGAAGAAGGGGAGGCAGGGAAGAACGGGAGGCAGGGAGGAGGGAGGGAGAAGAGGGAGGGGGAAGAGGGAAGGAGGAGGGAAGCAGGAGGGAAGGAGGAAAGGAGGGAGATATATGTGTGTATGAAATAAAAGCAAGAATGGCTGGATCTGACATATAACTGAAAAAGAAAACAACAGCCTAGGTAAAATACAAAAAAAGACAAGTAAAAAAATAGCTAAAATAGGATGAAATAGTTAAAACAATTTAATATGGAAACTTAGGCATAGAAAAGCAGTGTTCGTGCTGTACTGTACTTGGTAATTATAAGCATCATTTTAAATGAGGCAAACACAGCGTTCCCAAAAGATGAATATTCAAAAGCTTCAAAATGATTTATGTCACAAACATACATTGGATCAGGTGTTTCTCCCCACTTGGGATTGTCTGCCATCTTAATCCTTTAAAAAGTTGTTAAGTTATAGACTTTCAGTGTAGAACATCTGGTCATTTCTTCTAAGAAAATACGTCGGAGACATAATCAAACACAATACAATTCTATACATTATGATTAAAGGTATTACAATGCCGGACTACAATTGCTTTGCTACAATGTAGCGACTTTAGCCATATTTATTTACTGAAAATATAAACGTGGAGAAAATTAGCATTCGAAAAATGTTAATGATAATTGGTAAGAAGTAAAGGATGAACTGGTATTGCTATTCTCCAAGGCGAGTGTTTTTTGTTATGATAATGGATACTGAATTTTGATCAGCAATTTAGCGTAATTGCAAACCATTATCAAGGTCTAAAATACTGCATACTAAACACCAGCTCAAAAAGATAATGTGTTTATATATAGAAAATAGAGAATAATATCAAGGGATGTTAAAACTCTCCAACTTGTCTCATGAAACACAACTACACATTCAACAGCGACTAGGCAAGATTTGAACAGATTTTAGTTAATTGTCATGGTTCAGTTATCAGAAAATTCTATAAACACAAATTAATCATTTAAAAAAACAAACAAAAAAAAAAAAAACAACAATGTTTATGCCCTAAACAGGTGAACTAGAAATGCAGTGCTTTTTATGGAAAGATGCAACTCAGAAATTGTCCAGGAAAATATTCCTAACAAAGATTAGAACATCCATGCAGTAACTTTGGGAGAAAGTTGATTAGTGTCGACAAGAGGTGACATTCTAACCCAAAACTCTATAACAATCATCATAGGCTAAAGCAGTAAAATTACGGGCATTATTGAAAACCCTTCTCTCTGATTGGATAATGCCCGGAATTTTAACCAATCAGTAAGGCCCGGAATTTTAGCAGCTTGCAATGTGTAATTTTCCATGTGTTTATTTCCAGCCAATCAGCTTTCAGAACAGCTGGGACAGGGCAGGGGATTGGTCAAAAAGTATTAGCCACGGGTTGACTCCTCCCCCTCCCGAGCTGACTCCTCCCCCTCCCGAGCTGACTGAGATTTTCTAAACAGATTCAGTTGAATTGGGTGGGAGCGTCTGCAAAGTTTAGTAAGTGGCTGCATTTTTTTATTGTGGCTGCAGTGTGTGTGTGTGTGTGTGTGTGTGTGTGTGTGTCAGTAGCAGTGTTTATGGGTATAGCAGCAGTGTGTGTGTGTTGTGTTGTATGTGTGTGTAGCAGCAGTTTGTGTGTGTGTGTAGAGCGGCTGTGTTGTGTGTGTAGAGCTGATGTGTGTGTATAGAACCGCTGTGTATGTGTGTGTATAGAGCTCCAGTGTGTGTATGTGTGGGTGTGTGTGTGTGTCAGTAGCATTGTTTATGGGTGTAGCATGTGTGTGTAGCAGCAGAGTTTGTGTGTGTAGAGCTGCTGTGTTGTATGTGTGTAGAGCTGCTGTGTTTTGTGTAGAGCTGCTGTGTTTTGTGTGTGTATTTAGAGCTGCTGTGAGTGTAGAGCTGCTGTGGTGTGTGTGTGTGTGTGTGTGTGTGTAGAGCTGCTGTGAGTGTAGAGCTGCTGTGGTGTGTGTGTGTGTGTGTGTGTGTGTGTGTGTGTGTGTGTGTGTGTGTGTGTGTGTCAGTAGCAGTGTTTATGGGTATAGCAGCAGTGTGTGTGTGTTGTGTTGTATGTGTGTGTAGCAGCAGTTTGTGTGTGTGTGTAGAGCGGCTGTGTTGTGTGTGTAGAGCTGATGTGTGTGTATAGAACCGCTGTGTATGTGTGTGTATAGAGCTCCAGTGTGTGTATGTGTGGGTGTGTGTGTGTGTCAGTAGCATTGTTTATGGGTGTAGCATGTGTGTGTAGCAGCAGAGTTTGTGTGTGTAGAGCTGCTGTGTTGTATGTGTGTAGAGCTGCTGTGTTTTGTGTAGAGCTGCTGTGTTTTGTGTGTGTATTTAGAGCTGCTGTGAGTGTAGAGCTGCTGTGGTGTGTGTGTGTGTGTGTGTGTGTAGAGCTGCTGTGAGTGTAGAGCTGCTGTGGTGTGTGTGTGTGTGTGTGTGTGTGTGTGTGTGTGTGTGTGTGTGTGTGTGTGTGTGTGTGTGTGTGTGTGTGTGTGTGTAGAGCTGCTGTGTTGTGTGTGTAGAGCTGCTGTGTTGTGTGTGTGTGTGTGTAGAGCAGCTGTGTAGAGGTGCTGTGTTGTGAGTGTAGAGGTGTTGTGTGTGCAGCGCTCCAGTGTGTGTGTGTGTGTGGTGTGCTTGTGTGTAGAGCTGCTGTGTGTAGAGGTGTGCTGTTGTGTGTGTGTAACAGCAGTTTGTGTGTGTGTAGATCTGCTGTGCGTTGAGCTGCTGTGTATTTGCCATATACATACACACATACACACATATGGTTCCGTCCTGTACTCGGAAGTATCCCGTCCTGAATACAAAACTGAAAAGGTTGTATAGCAGTGACATTTATTAAAAAGCATTGAGTATGGTGAATACTAGCACCCTATGACTGTCGGGGCTACAATTGTTGCTTGTTAGCTGTGTTATGAATACGGTGGATATATATATATATATATATATATATATATATATATATATATATATATAGTTCAAGTTTGCCAAACACTGCAGTGATTACAGCTGATGAACGTGTAAGGAGGTCACCCCCGGTTCCCCTGATCTTCCTTTTGCCCCCTGCCTTACCCCTGTGGCAGTGGGGGAAGGGGACAGCGACTTCTCCCGGCGGGCACCGCCCTCTTGGTTTTGGCGCGAGCTTCGCCCATGCGCAGTAAAGATCGCGCACGCGGTCCCCATAGAAAAGAGCTTTGCCAAGGACTACAATTCCCAGCAGCCTCTGGGGACTGCACTTTCACCCTTGTCACAGGCAGCATTGAAGCCAATAGAGCTGGCAGATTCTCATGCTGCAGAGTTGCAACAATGTTTTGTGCAGACAGGGTTTTTGTCAGTTGGAGCAGGTTGGGTAGTCAGAGACAGGAGCAGCCCAGGGAAGGAGGTAGGGTACGGGAGTCAGGGAATCCCTGTACTAGGCCAGCACCCCCAGGGCCCGAGGTAGCTAAGTACCACAAAACAGTGAGTGTTGCCAGGGACTGCCCTAGGTTAAGGGACCCTGTCACTCAGGTTGCCAAGTTGGAGTCAGGGAGCTGTGAGGGAAGGAAGGGTGCGGGGAGCGAGTGCAGCTCCTGCATCCATATAGGTACCCACACCCCAGGTAGGCCCCAACTCCCCACTTGGTTAGTGGGTAAGTGCTGAGGGAGGCCCAAGATAGGGACGCTGCCCTTAGTGTAGTGCTGCCTTGTCAGAGTCACGGCTGTCAGTGCTGTGAGGTCTGACAGGCAGGCACAGTGTTGCGCAGCACGTTGCCTGCCAGCATCCAGTGAGCTATAGCTTGCAGCTGTAGGCGCTAGGACCCGTTAGGTAATAGTGAGGCTGAGCGGACTTGGGTAGTTCGGGAGGAGGTAGTGCGGGTGCAGGGGGTCAAGGACCCCTGCATAAGATAGGCTACCCCTATAGGCCCCTAGGAGTTTCCCCCAAGCCATTTCAGGTTGCTGTACTGTAGGGACGGCCTATAGTATAGCGCATGTCACTTAGTGCTGTAGGGACAGGTCCTAGGTTAGGGATCCTGTCACAGCAGGGTAGATTAGATAGAGACACAGCGGACGCTGCGGTTCCTGCTAAGAGGTTCGGATCCAAGTTGGGGTCCTAAGAGACTGTTTCCAGGTTGGGACCGCACTGGCGGTCTGCGTGCAAGGAGTCCGGTGTGGGATCAGACGGAACCATCACACGACTGATCCTTTGTGAAGCCAGTTGGAGATCCGAGCACTCAATATCTAATACACAAGTGCACCAACGGGCCGTTAGTATAAATAGTGACTGCGCAGTCACCCATTGCCTCTCTCTGCAAGAGTGCGGGACATTGGGTGGGGTTCTTTGGACACTGGGTGGGATCACCTGGTGTTGGGGAAGCGTCCTGCGAGACGTCGCAGTAAGTATCTCCTCGAGAGAGAGGGGACACCGGTTATGTTTACATGTCATGATATGTTATCTTATATTCCTAAGTAAATGGTATCAGTTATTATATATCACTGTGTGTGAGTATTGATTATTGTGATTATCCTGCGAGGAACCACTCCCCCTCTGGTGGGAGCCATCGCGGGTGGAGGCGCTGTACCGAGTAAGTGGTTGTCCATAGTATTGTAATTGCCCCAGGTACCCCAATGGCGGAAGCTCAGCCCTCCTGTGAGCCAACAGGTATAGCACCAAACACCGAGTAACACTATATGTTTCCTGCACCCTCACACTGTATCTGCGATTGGGGGGGGGGGAAACCCATTACATTTGGAGGCGCTGCTGAGATAGACCTGGGGTGCCCTGTTTCATTTTTTTCTAAATTGTCCAATTCCTATTTTTTTGTCCACCATGTTTGTGAAGTCCAGACGCGAGGTCCTGGCCTGGGCTTTGAGGCAAGATTTTAGCCCCCGCCGTGTGGTGGCCGTAGGAGGCCTTCCCGCACAGCTATCAGATATAGAAGTCTGTAAGCATATGCGTAAAATCCCTGGGTGGCCTTACGCATGTGACTTAGCTGAAGAACAAGATCCCACGTCCACCTGGAAAACCATACTTTTTGTGGCAATCCCCTTTAAGGATATATGCCTGGCAGAGGCACTGTCCGTATTGTTTATGCCTGGGTGCCCCCCTGAGGGCTACCCTTTAGTATATGCTGACCCCGCGCCATGGCAACTTTCTCCCAGTTGGCAACATGCACGTGGTGCCGCGCTTAAGGCACAGAATGACTTTGCAGAAAATAGTCCGGGAATGGCGGGAAAACCTAAGCCCCACCCCCGCCAAGTGAGTGGCACAGTGCAGAGCCCGGCTTGCTCGTTGATAGAAAGCGCCCCTCCTCTAGAATCCACCAGGGTGATAGGACGCCTTGAACAGCTATCAGCCATAATTGTTCACCCTATGGGAAGTAACGGATGCAGTATACCACACCATCCGTGGTATGGCGAGTGGCGACTAAAAGGAATGAATACGATCGCTTTGGTGTGTCCTTGCTTCCAAGATTAATTGGGTATGCCTGCTGGCGCTGAATTGCATCCCCTTGCTTTACCAACCGGGGTTGTATCGATAGAAGTGGAAGGGAAGACTTGTCTTAAATGCCCGTGTCCCGACTGTGATTTCCCAGGTTGTGAATGGACCTGGGGACCCCGGTGTAGTGACTGCGGGGTACAGTTCCTTCGCCCCGAGTTGCCGCAGTCTACAGAACCATCAGAAGTATGGGAGAAAGACACAGTTGCAGAAACGGATTATCCTTCCTCTGAAGACGAGCTAGACTGTCAGGGGATACACCCTAGTGTGTATGTGGCCTGGCGCGCGTCCGGAGTAGATTCTCTTCTCTTCATGTGCTCCTGCCTGCAAGAAGCCCACGCTCAGGGAGCCAACGTGGCTCGGTTACCCCTCGACTTCCGGACCATCGAGGTGGAAGAAGAAATGGGCATACAGTGTTTTAACCCCACGTGCGGCTGTTCTAGAGAGACATTGACATGGTGGTCCCACTGTGAATGCTGCGGTATGCGGCTATTGAAGCCTATTGTACCCCAGCCTGCCGAACCAACAGAGGATGAGGAGCCGGTCTGTATAGCTAACCCGTTTACCCCTCTCGTAGACATTTCGGAGGGCCAGTGCGCCCAAGTGAACATTCTAGACCCGGTTCCCGAGCAGGAACCACAGAACCCAGATCAGCCAGTAAAGGAGCCGAGCGACCCGTTGGTGGAGAAGAGCGCGACCGCAGTGGAGGTAACGGGGCGAGATTGTCTCGTACCAATACCCACTGGCTGTATCGCAGAAGAACTCGGTGACTCACCGGCGGAGGATCCGATCGTGATATCCCCAGCGGACGAGGTTGAAGTCCCATCAGTGGCGACGCGTCTACCGGCGAACCACCTCAGCGGTGATACAGAGGAGACAGAGGAATCACAGGGTAAGGTGTATATACCCCCACCCTCTTTTAGTGAATCCAGTGACCAATCACTTGTGGTAATGCGCCTGCCGGCAGACCACTCTAGTGAGATCAACGAACACACTATCTCGGCGGATACAGAGCCTGCTGTGGGCCCGTGGGCCCTAGAGGAAGTGTATCCAGATGTTGCGGACCCTGCTGTGGGCCCGTGTGCCTTACACCGGCCAGTCTGGCCTAATCCAATGGTACCCTCGGTCCTAGGCTTGGGACCAGTACCTAACGAAGACAAGGGTGAGTTGACTGCCCCAATGGGTGTTGGGTGTGAGCCTCCAGGTGACCGCGGAGCACGATAGCTTCTTAAGTCTGGACACCTGGGCGAATGGCTCCACTCGACATCGCGTCCTGGCGGAGGTGCCCCCCTTAGAAGATAATTGTCCAGTGGTTCGAACGGACCAGTACCTACCGCCTACCGTTCAGTTGAAGAGAACAGTCAGCTCTTTCGTGGTGTCCGGTGAAGCACCGAAGATACCTGACAGTGTTCCAGAAGAAGAGAAACCCATCGCCAGCCAGCAGAGGGGTAAAGAACCCCCTTGCTCCCCCACAGGCTCCGGTGGAGGTGGCTGTGAAAAAGGCCAGAGTCACGGCTCCTGAACGGAGTATGAGCCCGTGCGCTTCGACTAAAATGGTCCCAGGACTGGGACCCAACGCTCCCGAGTTTCAAGACAGTGAGTGGACTGTTCCAGAAGTGTTGTGGACAGGCCCCAATACAGCCGAGGTGGGAACTGACAGCGTCCCCGAGGACCTGTTGGCAACCGTGAATCACCGCAGTGGTAAGGTATCTACCCTTTACCCCTTGCCAGGTGAAATAGAGACTTTGAGAAAAGAGACGTTATCCATTTCTTTCTTCCCAGTGGAAGCCTCGCCAGTATGTAGGGACAGGGACTGTGTGGCGATGGATATAGTAAAAATTGCCTCCTTTAAGCCCAAAAAGGAGCGCCCCATTCACCATGTAGTGGACCGCGGAAAAGGTCCTGGCCTCCTGGTCTACCGCATCCATGCCGCGGATGGCCGGGTAAAGGCCTGGTTAAAGGACACTGTGCTATTCCTTCCACAAGGGGGAGGAAGTAGCGAGGAACCGGTGACTGTCACTCCAGAGCGTACTCTCCAAGAGGTTTTTCTGGGGGAGGCTCACGGACGCTAAAGTGAGGTACCCCCACATGATCGGTTAGGGGCACCCCACAAATGGTCTCAGCTAGTCTCGGGTATAGTATGTGAATTGCCATGTACCCTGTTGTGTAAAGTCGAAATGATAAGTTGTAGTTTCTATGCACTGCATTTTGATTATATAAAAATTGTGCCGAGTGACGTCGTTCCCCAAGCGGGGACGTTGGATTTCCCCCCAGGGGGAGAGTGTAAGCAGGTCACCCCCGATTCCCCTGATCTTCCTTTTGCCCCCTGCCTTACCCCTGTGGCAGTGGGGGCAGGGGACGGTGACTTCTCCCGGCGGGCACCGCCCTCTTGGTTTTGGCGCGAGCTTCGCCCATGCGCAGTAAAGATCGCGCACGCGGTCCCCATATAAAAGAGCTTTGCCAAGGACTACAATTCCCAGCAGCCTCTGGGGACTGCACTTTCACCCTTGTCACAGGCAGCATTGAAGCCAATAGAGCTGGCAGATTCTCATGCTGCAGAGTTGCAACAATGTTGTGTGCAGACAGGGTTTTTGTCAGTTGGAGCACGTTGGGTAGTCAGAGACAGGAGCAACCCAGGGAAGGAGGTAGGGTATGGGAGTCAGGGACTCCCTGTACTAGGCCAGCACCCCCCGGGCCCGAGGTAGCTAAGTACCACAAAACAGTGAGTGTTGCCAGGGACTGCCCTAGGTTAAGGGACCCTGTCACTCAGGTTGCCAAGTTGGAGTCAGGGAGCTGTGAGGGAAGGAAGGGTGCGGGGAGCGAGTGCAGCTCCTGCATCCATATAGGTACCCACACCCCAGGTAGGCCCCAACTCCCCACTTTGTTAGTGGGTAAGTGCTGAGGGAGGCCCAATATAGGGACGCTGCCCTTAGTGTAGTGCTGCCTTGTCAGAGTCACAGCTGTCAGTGCTCTGAGGTCTGACAGGCAGGCACAGTGTTGCGCAGCACGTTGGCTGCCAGCATCCAGTGAGCTACAGCTTGCTGCTGTAGGTGCTGGGACCCGTTAGGTAATAGTGAGGCTGAGGGGACTTGGGTAGTTCAGGAGGAGGTAGTGCGGGTGCAGGGGGTCAAGGACCCCTGCATAAGATAGGCTACCCCTATAGGCCCCTAGGAGTTTCCCCCAAGCCATTTCAGGTTGCTGTGCTGTAGGGACGGCCTATAGTATAGCGCATGTCACTTAGTGCTGTAGGGACAGGTCCTAGGTTAGGGATCCTGCCACAGCAGGGTAGATTAGATAAGGACACAGCGGACGCTGCGGTTCCTGCTAAGAGGTTCGGATCCAAGTTGGGGTCCTAAGAGACTGTTTCCAGGTTGGGACCGCACTGGCGGTCTGCGTGCAAGGAGTCCGGTGTGGGATCAGACGGAACCATCACACGACTGATCCTTTGTGAAGCCAGTTGGAGATCCGAGCACGGGAGTGCTCGGCAGGTACTATCTAATACACAAGTGCACCAACGGGCCCTTAGTATAAATAGTGACTGCCCAGTCACCCATTGCCTCTCTCTGCAAGAGTGCGGGACATTGGGTGGGGTTCTTTGGACACTGGGTGGGATCACCTGGTGTTGGGGAAGCGTCCTGCGAGACGTCGCAGTAAGTGTCTCCTCGAGAGAGAGAGGGGACACCGGTTATCTTGGTACATGTCATGATATGTTATCTTATGTTCCTAAGTAAATGGTATCAGTTATTATATATCACTGTGTGTGAGTATTGATTATTGTGATTGTCCTGCGAGGAACCACTCCCCCTCTGGTGGGAGCCATCGCAGGTGGAGGCGCTGTACCGAGTAAGTGGTTGTCCATAGTATTGTAATTGCCCCAGGTTCCCCAATGGCGGAAGCTCAGCCCTCCTGTGAGCCAACAGGTATAGCACCAAACACCGAGTAACACTATATGTTCCCTGCACCCTCACACTGTATCTGCGATTGGGGGGGGGGGGGAACCCGTTAAATACGTATTGTACGCTGCTACATTTAAAGGTTACTAACTGGTTCATCTAAGGTTAATGTGCTGTCATGAATATGGGTATACGAGTACACATTGACAATAGGGCTATCACTTAACCCCCTATTACTAGGAATCAGTTGTTGCTACAGTACTATACTAAGCATCTAAGTTGGAGAGGCTATGTGCTTTTCCTTTCAACTAAGTGTTGCAATATATGCATGCACCTGATACTTGGAGTAATGACCACATGCTGTGAAGGTTTTTTCATGTGTAAGCTCTATTGATTTAAGAACTTGTTACTGAATTGTCACTGAATAAAAGTGATACTGCCCATGCAGGAAACGAGAGATATGATCTTACTTTGCTGTAGCATAACACAAATACTTTGTGAGTCTCTAAATATCTAATAGACTTCACTAGTATAAGCGACATTAAGATCAACACACATCCAACACTAGTATTCTGTGTGATTTTCACTATTCTGAATAAGAATTATCAGGGGTCAAGATAGATATACATCTATATATACCCATTCTTTTCAGATAATACCTGCCATAAACCGCCCAATCTGGGGATTATAATATTGATGTGTTATGTATATGTAACGGTATTTCTGGCCCGGCCTGACCCACCCAATCTCACATTGGCCCCTGTGGTCTAACCGGACCCCATTACAGTGTAGATATGCCTGATGGTGCACCTGTTGGCCACAGGACTCCTGAGTCTCCCGCATGATGGTGTGTGGGGAGGACCCGTCAGACAGGCAGCTGAGGTAGTGTGCTGAGTCTCACCTAGTTCCAGTGCAGCGCCTCCACCTCACCAGGGTCCCTGCGTCCGCAAGGGGATGATCCTGGCGAGGAACTCCTCCGTGGTGCTCCTCTCTGTACACTCATTCCAGATAGATACACGAGAGGGTTTCTGGCTGAACTCATCTTTATTGACACGGCAGGGCAGCTGCCCTCCACAAGGAGTATCTTCAGCCGCTCATCTCGCCAGTGCTCCCTTTTGATAGGTATATCACCTAGATCAGGGATTCACTATTCCCGCAGGAATCACTGTCCTGTGCCAGGTCCCTGGACACAGCCTCCCATGGAGTTACTATATCATAACAGACAGAACTCTTCCTCAACTGGACTTGAACTAGACAGCAACTCAGGTAGAACTTTCCAGCAACTCACTTTAGAACACAGTGCTGTGCCTTATGTAAGCTTCTGAGGCTGACACACCTCTGACATCACTAACCATGGAGTCAGAGCATGTGACCAGTCCCAGCCATACACAGAGCACCCCACCAGGGTGTGAGGGAAAACCTCCATGATTACTGCTGGCATGCCCACACTTACCAGGCCTTACTGCCAGCAGGAGAGATGACTGTAGGCATTTTACATGACCGCTACATTCTCCCCCTGGTGAATCCCATCGTCCTCGCTGGGACCTAAATTTAGATACCTCTTGCCAGGAAGCACTGCAACAGAAACATAATTAGGTTAACATCCATACAAATTTTCAGCATATTGTAAACATGACTTCAGTACATTCCGCCAAGCCCGCCCCGACCAGCAGCCACGAACCCGCGTAATGTCTCAGTACCCCCTTAATAATAGTGATCTGGGTCAGGTTTCCTCACTTCCCGGTTACCCATATCCAGGACCGTGACATAGTAATGCCTAGGCGATCCTCTCTCTGGCATATAGGTCACCCTATGTTTGTGAACATTTCTCCCTATGCTCCACACTCGCATCAGGGTGTCTATCCTTTCTTCCGCCTTCTTACCTACAATGGCGCTCCCCCTATTGACTAAATACAGCTCTATAGTCTCTTGGAGCCACTTTTCCCTATTGTCCTCAATTTCATCCATCAGGGGCTCCGGAACATAGGGATACTCCAACCCATGGGATTTTTTATATCTGACTATTATAGCCCTCTCCGCCCTACTGACCCTGATCAGATCAGCACTACCTGCCCTCCCAGGTAACACCCATGATAGGGGCTCATCAGGATCGACTGGATCTGACAGTGTGTCAGGACCCATGGGCGCTATGTCTCTACGCTCCAGTTGAAACCACCTCTTCTGTAATTCCCTGTCCCTCTGCTCGGGTGTAAACTCTCCCTCTTTCCACCAGAAATCTACCACGTCCTCCCGCCGGATGAGGAACCGAGTACGGTCCATCCACGCGGAGTACCCCTCAAATAGTGGAGCCCACCACCGGGTCTCCTTAAAGGGATTAGGCCCTGGTTCCCGGTCGTCATCAAATGAAAATACCCCTGACGACCTTGTGGATCGCGAGTTGAACCACCTCGAGGACCCCGGAGCCTTTACTGCCGGTTGGGGTGCTGTATCCGCCACCCTCAATTCTCCTCCTCCCCGTGAATCACCTTCCGTAGCTCCACTGAGCTGCCTCTCCCCAGTCCGTTTTTCCTCCCCCCCCAAAGGTATGTCCACAAGTTCCAAGCTGGGCGGTGAACCCGGTGACCGTGTGATAGGGGTAGGGGCATTAGCTAGGGCATGGGGTTGGGTATAGGGGCATGGAACAGGACCCCACTGGGTTATTACCCGCTCTTGACTGTCCGTGGACCGGTCCAAGGAAGATGTCTCCTCGCCCTCATCAGTCCTGAAACCGTCTCTCCATTTTCTGGGCAATACGAGCGGTCGGGGACCTTCCCCCAATCGCCGAAGCGTCGCTGCTTCCCCTTCCTGGGTTCCGCCGTCGCCACCGGAAGTGACGTCCTCCCCGGAACCGGAAGCGTCGCCATCTTGCGTGGGACCCCCATGCGGGATCTCTTCTTCCACGACGACATCCGGTTGCTCCGCCGTCGCCACCGGAAGTGATGCCGTTCCTCCACGTGCGCCTGAGGCCTGGCGCGGCCCTTCCAGCTCTATGCCGTCTGCTGCAACCAGGTAAGTAATAGCGCTGCTTGGCTTACCCGTCCGCAGGGGTGTAGGCGTCTCTCTCCCATCTCCGCCATGTCCTGGGGTGGCAGGACTCCGTCGGTCGGATCGCCGATCTGCGGGGGACGTCCGGTCACTCACCCCACGGGGCGTCGTTCTTCCCGTCTGTCTTTTCCGCTCCGTTTTTGCTACCGCCAGCTCACGGAGGTCCTCATCAGAGTAGTCCCCTCGCCCCGACCTAGGGGTCTCGGGGCGGGGTGAAAGTCTCTTTGCCCCTGTCGCGGGGTTTAATCCAGCCGCCTCAATGGCCAGTGACCCAGCCGACTTGACCGGCTCCAGTCCCCTGTCTCCGGGACTCGCGCGGTTGATCCACAGCGCGCCCGGGG
Source organism: Ascaphus truei (assembly GCF_040206685.1). Taxonomy (NCBI): domain Eukaryota; kingdom Metazoa; phylum Chordata; class Amphibia; order Anura; family Ascaphidae; genus Ascaphus; species Ascaphus truei. The sequence continues at coordinate 370,006,549 of NC_134486.1, forward strand.
ACTCAGCAGAGCGCCGTGTCACATCCACCGGGGGGTCAGCAGGCTGTATTGGGATGAACGTGGGCATAGGCCACAGATACAAAGTCCCGCAATGAGGGCAACGTGCCACCGTATTCACAGTACCTCCGGGCAGCCCGCATTGTAGGCAGAGCCCGACCACCGTCTCTGTATTGGCCACCCTCACCCCGCCGGGCACTGAGTAGGGCTGGGTGGAGACCATAGTGCCCACAGTGGAGGAGCAGGCCATTCTTTGTACAGGAGTCACTTCCTGTACAGGTCTCTCCTTCTCTGTGGTTCCTCGCAACTGACTGGTGGAAGTTGCTGGATCCGCCACTCCCTGCTTCGGCTCCTCCCTTCTCTGACAGAGTTGGAACCCGCCCCCAGGGGTTGCAATAATGGGCGGGTCCCACAGGGGAATATCATGCCCCTTAATTAAGGCCGCACCTCTCTCAGTCCTGGTGGGCGCGGTCTGCGTTTTCGCGCCAATTTCCCCACAAGGGTGGGGGTCTTTTCCCGCGGCTAGTTCCCGCCTTCTCCTGGCAGCCGCCCTCTGTGCAAGATAACCATCCTTTTTGCACGGCTCTTCCACGGCCGGAACTACTTTTTGTAGTGGCGCCGTCTGGATATCAGTCCCTGGGCCAAGTGGGTGCATTCCCACAGGCCATAGTTGAAAGTCACTCCCCCTGGTAGAAATCAGGGGACGGTCCCATAAACTCAACGGTTGACTCAGCACAGGGGCTGAATTAGTCACTGTCCATCCCGGCGCAGCCATAGCTTTCGCGCCATGCCCCCCATCAGGGCGGGGCTCTGCTGTTCGCGCCATTCCCGGCCAGCTCTGTGCAAGTCCTGCAGCAGCCATTTTTTCTGCGCCTGGCCCATGCGGTTTCCCTAGCAAGCGGGAACCGCCATTTTGGTTGGTTTTGGCGCCCAAAAAGTCCATTCGTTCGCTCTCCTCACGGGGTTCTCCCCCAATTATTGCAATGTCCTCACACTCTTCAAAGGTGGCCCCTCGCTGTCCCAGGCAGGATAAAAACGGGGCAGCCACGGCCTTTGCTCCGCTCCAGAGCAAACTCGTTAAGGACAATTCAGCGACAGTCTGCTCTTCAGTGGGTTGCACGCCACGGGTGCCCTCCCCATCAGCCTCTGTCCGCCATTTTACGTTCTCCGCGCCACGCGGATCCTCCACTCTCTCATAACAGTTGTCGTACATGAGGCTCCACTCTGCGGGGCAGCCACCACACCGGTACAATAAAGATTAGCTCAGATGCACCACCACATGTGTACCTTATCTAGGTGTGACCCAGTGTTGCACTACCTCAGGCTAGGCTCACTCTCTCAGTGTCTGCTGTGACTCCTTCCTCCCAGTCTGTGCTCCCTACGGTGAGTGTCTGGAATGGGCTAGGTACTCTGGCTCTGCCATGCAGTACTTGGGGCGTCTACCTGTCTTGGTCAGCCTAGCGCAGACCCTCTCCAGGACTCCTGACCAAGTTAACAGGCTATCCCTTCTGGCATCCTACCAACTAGCACTGCCTCAAGGTGACTCGGTCAGCTATAACCCGGCTCCAGACCCCTCACTCCTTTCAGGCCCCTAGGTTGTCCCTGCGAACTGACAATATCCCGTCAGCCCCCTGACCACCCCTAGGTCCGTCCCTACGCAGCACAAAGTGGCAGCAGACACTCTCCCTGTTTCCCAGTGTGCCTAGCTAGAGCCTGTCCTGATGACAGATCTGATCTCAGCAGCTCGCCTCCAAATGTAACGGTATTTCTGGCCCGGCCTGACCCACCCAATCTCACATTGGCCCCTGTGGTCTAACCGGACCCCATTACAGTGTAGATATGCCTGATGGTGCACCTGTTGGCCACAGGACTCCTGAGTCTCCCGCATGATGGTGTGTGGGGAGGACCCGTCAGACAGGCAGCTGAGGTAGTGTGCTGAGTCTCACCTAGTTCCAGTGCAGCGCCTCCACCTCACCAGGGTCCCTGCGTCCGCAAGGGGATGATCCTGGCGAGGAACTCCTCCGTGGTGCTCCTCTCTGTACACTCATTCCAGATAGATACACGAGAGGGTTTCTGGCTGAACTCATCTTTATTGACACGGCAGGGCAGCTGCCCTCCACAAGGAGTATCTTCAGCCGCTCATCTCGCCAGTGCTCCCTTTTGATAGGTATATCACCTAGATCAGGGATTCACTATTCCCGCAGGAATCACTGTCCTGTGCCAGGTCCCTGGACACAGCCTCCCATGGAGTTACTATATCATAACTGACAGAACTCTTCCTCAACTGGACTTGAACTAGACAGCAACTCAGGTAGAACTTTCCAGCAACTCACTTTAGAACACAGTGCTGTGCCTTATGTAAGCTTCTGAGGCTGACACACCTCTGACATCACTAACCATGGAGTCAGAGCATGTGACCAGTCCCAGCCATACACAGAGCACCCCACCAGGGTGTGAGGGAAAACCTCCATGATCACTGCTGGCATGCCCACACTTACCAGGCCTTACTGCCAGCAGGAGAGATGACTGTAGGCATTTTACATGACCGCTACATATATATTTTAATCGTCGTTACTGTTGAATAATTTTAAATAAAATGTTATTATTTTTTGCGTCGTTGAGGATAATACAGGCATACCCCGTTTTACATACACTCGCTTTATGTACACTCACTAGTACGTACATTTTTTTTTTGTTGCACCTTACCCCCTGTGTACGTACGCGTGCTTCGCGAGTACGGACACCAGGGGGCGGCGTGCGCACCTCAACACTCCTACAACCTCCTTCATGCTCGATCTCCCTGTTCCCTCTGCCCTCCCATCTGTCTCCGTTCCCCCTCCGATCTGTCTTCGTTCCCCCTCCCATCTGTCTTCGTTCCCCCTCCCATCTGTCTCTGTTCCCCCTCCCATCTGTCTCCGTTCCTCAGGCACCCAAGCTCCATAAATCAGCAGCTTAACCAGCAATTCCGCCTGCACTTACTGCAGCCCGTGATTCTGCTTCCTCCCCCCTCCTCCCTCCTCAGAGCTCGCTCCTGTCTGCTGCAAAACTTTGCATGTAATGTGAACTACGAGCAACAGTGAGGGGGAGGTGAAGATCGTCTACTGCAATCTTTGCGTGTGTGTGTGTGTGTGTGTGTGTGTGTGTGTTTGAGTGACAGTGTGTGACTGAGTGACAGTGTGTGTGTGACTGAGTGAGTGACAGTGTGTGTGTGACTGAGTGAGTGACAATGTGTGTGTGACTGAGTGACAGTGTGACTGTGTGTGTGACTGTGTGTGTGACTGTGTGTGTCTGAGTGACTGTGTGACTGAGTGACTGTGTGTGACTGAGTGACTGTGTGTGACTGAGTGACTGTGTGTGACTGAGTGACTGTGTGTGACTGTGTGTGACTGTGTGTGACTGAGTGTGACTGAGTGACTGTGTGTGTGACTGAGTGACTGTGTGTGACTGTGTGACAGTGTGTGACTGAGTGACTGTGTGTGACAGTGTGTGACTGAGTGTGACAGTGTGTGACTGAGTGCGTGTGTGTGCGTGACTGAGTGCGTGTGTGCGTGACTGAGTGAGTGAGAGTGCGTGACTGAGTGAGTGAGAGTGCGTGACTGAGTGAGTGAGAGTGCGTGACTGAGTGAGTGAGAGTGCGTGACTGAGTGAGTGAGAGTGCGTGACTGAGTGAGTGAGAGTGAGAGACTGACTGAGTGAGAGAGAGACTGAGTGAGAAAGAGAGAGAGAGTAAGAGAGAGAGAGTGAGAGAGAGAGACTGACTGAGAGACTGACTGAGAGAGAGATTGCGAGGAGAGAGAGACTGCGGGAAGGAGAGAGAGACTGCGAGAAGGAGAGAGAGACTGCGAGAAGGAGAGAGAGACTGCGAGAAGGAGAGAGAGACTGCGAGAAGGAGAGAGACTGCGAGAAGGAGAGAGAGACTGCGAGAAGGAGCGTGTGACTGCGAGAAGGAGAGAGCTGCTATACAGTACTGACCCGCGTGCGCGCCTCTCACCTATTTGCTTGCTCCCATTCATTTTATTTGAATAAAACCTACTGTATTTATTTTGGTTACAAATGCCTTATTTACATCAGTTATGCACATATATGAGGCTTGCAGTACAGTACATGCATCGTAAAGTAGAAAAAAAGTAGTGCTTCACTTTAAGTACATTTTCACTTTACATACATGCTCCGGTCCCATTGCGTATGTTAAAGCGGGGTATGCCTGTACTCACTTTTAGTGTGTCATTTGGAAGGGAGTAATAGTTAAACTCCTACAATGGGACAATTGATTACCCAGACTATCACAGTCCATTAATATATTATACTTTGTGGGCAGCTATCTGGTTTCTAGTGTTAACAACTGTTGTGATATGTTTATATCCCAGTGAACCTTTGCAATTATCGATGAGTCGAGCGTTGAGTCATTCCATAGGTTGGACAGGTCCTGTGTGCTGCGTACCGCGCGCTATATTGTAATTGTGACGCGCTTTGAGTCCCATTGGGAGAAAGGTGCTACATGACAAAGTTATTATTGTTATTTACATGCTCCTCCTCAACAAAGTCTGCTTTTTCCCCATTTTTCCCATCTATTACACAACTTCTACAACAAATGAAGTGCAAAATCAGAAATCCCGCTTAAGGACAGTTATTTTTATATGTTCTTCCATTTCGACCAGTTTAAGCCAGGTTACGGGTTCTGCATTGTACAATTGGCAGCGGTAGCAAACCAGACACTTTGAGCCCCATCCCCTTCACAAAGCAAAAGCACTGTACACCAAGTGGCATGAACCAGACTTGAAAAACTAGTAGAAAACAAGGAGTTTGTTTTTCTTGTGCCATTATAATGGATGATTCATTTTTTAGCACTTGCCTTAATCAATATATAACATTAATATATTAACGGTAACTTCAAATGTAACTTCAAAGCTTTTCAAGTGGAAGAAACCACAAAAACCCTAATGATTCATATTAAGAGAAACGCTCTCAAAAACGTTCTTCAAAAATGCTATTTGCTGTATTACTTTGGAGGTTTTTAGGGTCAGAGTAAATGGCTGAAAGGAACTTGAGCTAAACATGGCTTTTAAGACAACTGGAAATGGTCTCATATATATATATATATATATATATATATATATATAAACGGCTTACTCCGGGGCTCCGCCGTCTGTCCGTGACTGTTAGAACACGGTCTTTTAGTGTAGGTTAAATTACGAGGCGTAGTGTGCTCTTCCTTTAAACAGGCTATGCTTGGTTTATTCAGTCCCAGGCACTGAGACTGCCACAGTGTATACAAAAGAAACACAAGCAAAACAAAAGCCTGCTCACCTGAGCACTAACTTAACTAAGGTTTTCCCTGACTCAGGGTTGGAGTGGCTTTTCCACTTCCAACAACAAAAATAAGGAACTTTGCAGTTTTAGAAAAAAGGAGTAGAATGATTTAACCTGTTTGGGGAGAGGCTTTCCCCCTCTCTGCTTCCAGCAGCCTTCCTGCCTCCAGGCTCTTGGGGAGAGGGAAGAAGAACCAGCAAATCAGTCTTAAATACCTGATTTCTAACTAGCAGGACAGGTGACAGAAATAGGCAGCAGCAAACTCTGGTCTGGATCCTTCATCCCTCAGTTCCAGCACTTGCCAAACTGTGGGATGGAGTGCATGTATTATAAGGCTGCACTTTCCAGCCTAAACAGGATAGAAACTGTTCCGTATCCTGGGAGCCCTATATATGGAATTTATTAACATCCCCTGGTTTCTGTCACAATATATATATATATATATATATATATATATATATATATATATATATTTGAGATTGAGTCTCAATAATAACAGATTCATCGACTTACCAATACAAGAGAAAAAAGTGTTCTGCTTTGATGAATGCAGCTTCACATACAGTATGGTCAAACCAACCAGGCAAAATGTCAATCCCTACAGGACATATGACATGTATTAGCAGCACAACATGCCACACAAATCGAAATAGAAAACATGCTCACAAATATTTCTGGGATTCTTCAAGTACATGCTATGAGTGAGAAGTTTCCATGCTATTTCCACAGGTTTGCGTTTAGTCTGAGGTTTGCTTCAATGCAGATTGTCACTTTACACAGCGACTTTGCCCGTACCAGGTCCTCCAAGAGATCTCAGAGGAACTCTCTGCTTGGCATTAGTGTGAAATGTGCTTCCAACAGGGTTTCCTTTATTAAACAATGCAGGATATATGCCGGCATTTTTATCAGAAGCACAAAATTATTGTTAAGTGCAGCAGCCTCACTGTCAGCCATATTAAATGTGTAGTTGTCTATTCGGCTTTAAAATACAATTGTATGTTGATTTAAACGTAAAAAATAGAAAACTATGATTCTAACAGTACATTGTCCATTTCCGTTTTACGACGTAGCACAAAAACATACTATTTTACCGTTGCTTTCAAAGTGGAAGTAGCATTTCATAGTATTGCAAATTTAGGCCACAATGCTTTACTTTTAAAATTTCAATAAAAATCATCACATTGAAATACAAACCGCTTATTAAAAGCGAATATCCAACTAAGAAGGAAATCCAATAGTGATTCTTACATTGCAGCTTTGGGGGCAGAGTTTTAGGAAAATCGCAATGGTTACGCTTTCGGAATCCTTTGTTAACCCTTTGGGTGCCCCTGAGATCTAGCTACTATGTCATGGGCTGTGACCTTCCAGGACCCCTCCCCCCACCGACGCAGCAGACACGTCAAGGTACCTGCTCGTTTTTCTAAGGGGGAATCACACAGAATGCAATCCTATACAGAGATGGAACAGAAGGAGGACACCTCGCGTTCTGTCCCGTCATAACTGAAGGAGCAATCACTGAGGCGGTCACGCGCGCCGGAGGGGCTGTGGCACCCGGGAAGTAGCACTCTGGTGTTGCAGCCCTTCCAGCACTCAAAGGGTTAATGCGTGTGTATTGCGCCAAAATGAAAAATAACTATTTTCACGTGTATTTGACCAGTCACAATGTTATGTGATGCAATTGGTATACAAAAGCTATATTTTTGTCTGACTAACCAATACTTCTCCTTTTATCTAGTATATGACACAGCACCCCAAACCCACCGTAGCAAACTTGACACCCTCTACAATTCAATATGTCACTTTGTCCTCCCATGCAACTACAACACACATCACTGCAAAATGCTCAAAGAACTAGATTAGTCATCACTTGAGTCTAGGGGCAACGTTAATCTTTCCTGTCTTGCCTTCAAATACTTTCTGGGTAAGCTACCTGCCTATCTGAACAAGCTCCTCACCCCTACCACATGCAGCACCTATCATCTGAGATCTGACTCCAAAAGACTGTTCATGGTCCCAAGGTTCAGCACAGTATCCGGCCGCTCCTCCTCCTCTTACCGTGCACCCCAAAACTGGAACAACCTACCAGAGACTCTCACAGCCACCATAAATCTAAGTTATTTCAAAACTGAAGCTGTCTCATTTTAATCTGGTCTGTAACTGTTACATACGCCTATAACATATACTATCCCAAGTGAAAGCAGCGACCTCTTCAAAATTTACTTAATGCTTCATTCACCATGTGGTGTTTGGTAATGAAAAAAACTATTTTGTAGCAGAGGAGATTTCACCATTAATAGTTTAAAACTGTTTACATACAAGAGGCATTTACACACATCAGTTGTACAACATACAACAGTACAAAATTTGCCGTTACTAAAGCATTACATTTTTTATGTGCTATTGTTGTTCAGAGAGGAAGAAGAAAATAAGTGAACTTATTTGGCCACTAGTTTTCCTTTTTGGTGTTTAATTACTTTGGAGACATTTGCAGAACTTTCTTTTTGAGGGCTTACAAACGCAAAATGTTTGCATTTATCTTCAAAAACGTCAGATAAATAAATGACACAAACAGAAAATGCTGAACGGTTCAAAACAAAAGAATATGTGATATCCTTCAAATAATTTAAGGAGACAGTCAGAAAACATCGGAGTTGATCAACAATTTCAGTACATCTGTTTACATGACAGCAACCTCTATAAATCCACTGCAGCACTGACTCTTTCAGAAGATACATCGTCAAAGTCAAAGATTCAATTCAGGTCATAAAATATATATACAGAATAGATAACAAGTAGCAGAACATATAAAGAAGCATTTATACAAAAGTTACTACCAAAGTTGGATTTATCATTCTGAATCACTCTCTTGTTCCTCCAGCTTGCACTCATGTTGATCAATAAAGCTTTTAACTAGAATAGTTTTCTTTGTATTGCGTTTAAAAAAAAAACACTGACTGAATAGAAAAACTGAATGGTGTATATCTTAAAGGTGCAGGTGTTGGTGTGTGTATATATAAAGTAACAAGTAACAGCATAAATTAAATATGGTTGACATTAAATGCCCTTCCATCACTAAAAAAAAAGGTTAGAGAAAAGTTTACAAATACAGACCCGTATCTATTTAGTTACTTTGGTGGAGATACATTACCTTACTAACTGCATGTGAAGAGAAAGTAATTTCATCAATGAATTCCATTATATGGCCTGGGCTGAGCCTGTCAAAGTACTTTCTACAGGTATCGTATGCCTGGGACCACTCTGTTACAGATGTGGGAGTCTTCTTGAGGATCTGAGGATCACCATTCCAGAAGAGCTTCTTCAACCAGATGGCATGGACATCGCTGGAGGAAAGCATAGCTCCCTCCATGTCTGGGATTCTTGATGCAAGCTTGGAAATAGCCAGCACATTCTGACTGGTGAGCACTGGTTCCAGTGATTCTAAGGGGCTCGCATTAGCATCTGTCAACTTTTTGTAATCAAGACCTATGGGGAACAAAAAGGCACGACAGGTATCATGCTATTTATTTGCACCAGATAAAAGAATAAAAGCAGGTTTCATACAGGGCAGTCATTTTAATACAACATTTGTTTAGGTTTTTCCCCACAGTAACCAGCCTTTGAAAAATAGAACTGCCTTTCCCAAGCTGAAAATAGTATACAGTATGTACATTACTCGATCTTAATGACAGGATCATTATTTTCAGCATCTAATGTGGAATGGCAGTGGGAAATAGAACGATAGGTGTTTCAATATGCAATGTGCCAGATGCACTTTCCTTTTGATAACGGATAACCTTGTAGCAAAACTAGGAACTGTGTTCACCGACACCTGCTATTGTTCTGCATGGAATGAGATAACACTTCATTTTCACGTGCAGAAATAAATCTGTTTATTCATGAAAACAGATTGCTTATGATAACAGTGGTAGACTAATGAATAGAATATTAGATGCCGGCTTGAATAACTACTTGCAACTTAAACAGACCGAATGTTAATAAACACGCGTTTACATGAATAAAAGGCCACAGAAGAGGTCAAGTTTATCCCCGATGGTAATATGCTGCAAATTATACAGATTGGGAAGGTGCTCTGAATTACGCCCGTTTATTAAGATGATTTAACAAACATATTTTACCTGGAAAGATTACTGAAGATGCACATATTTTTTATGTGTGGCCTGGGAATGACTCCCGAGAATATTTAATGATTAATAAAGGATTATGGGGCCTGTACAAATGTTAATGTTACTCTACAGACAAATATTCTGGCATTAAAATAAAATAGATTTTTTTTTTCAAAACCATCCTTAAATGCCATGTGCTTATGTTTAAAAAAAGATAACTTCAAAGAAAAAAAAAAAAATCTTTAACCCTTACTGCTCAAATACAACAAATATTTTTTTAATTCACTTTCATCATCTATATGGATTGGTACACACTTATTTCAAAAGAGACCTGTATTTTATGTACAGAATTGATTCACGGCAAAGGTCAGTCCTCTTACTGCTGTAATACAGACAGAGACAACATTATTGCACCTACACGGTGCGTAAACGATGGCTCTTAAAGCGACATTCAAACAAATGACATATGGAAAAGAATGCATCGTCACTTGTCATTTTACATCTGTAACTTGTCTGCGAGGGAAATAACGTTGGCTACAACGGCACATTACAAAGTAACACACTCCAACCCGGCTAGAACTGAAGAGCTCACATTTTCTATGGAAGTTAAATGAAGTTAAATGCGGTGTTTGTAGCTCATTAAATGCACACACTGTACCATACTACACTTATAAAGGAACCCTCAGAGAAGCTAAAACACAAACTGACCTTGGCGTGTCTTAGAAATTGATCTTTTTACAGCCATTTACCAGATGTATTCAAAGCACGCAAGAAAAGTTGTACCTGATGCTACAGCCTTCAGCTTCTTCAGTAGTTTTACGTGAGAATCCGGTTTGACGATCTGCTTCACAAACTGGGAACAGCCCGAGTTCTCTAGTAGAGTAAAGTAATACAGCAACCTTTGGTGATCTCTGCCTTCAATGGTGGGATACACATACTTGGCCATGTGCTCATAAAAGGCTTCGGGGTTTGTTTTTAGTGTGTCAAAGAGGCCAAGAGTCTGTGCCCTTTCTTCTATTTCTGCTGTAGCTAATCTGCAATGAAAGAAGAAAATAATAGTTATGCATTTTGTGGGATAATACAATCAAAATGGTCCACTAATTGCACACAAGATTAAAAGTGGTCTGAGGGTGTTGTCACTGACTCTATAATTCAGATTATAATACAATACATGGAGCTTTATTTTAATTTTGAGCAATGCTTTCATTCAGACGGAGATAAACTACAAGGAAAATTACCAATCACTATTTCAAGAGAGTGAAAGATTCAAAGTCCAATATGTGTATGCCCATGGTACTGAGGAACGAAACTACACCTTATTACACAAACAATATGGCAATTTAGATAAACAAATAAAGCTGGTGTGTATATATATATATATATATATATATATATATATATATATATATTGAAGCAAAGCAAAAGAAAAAAGCTGCGCCTCCGAACCAAATGGATATTAACAAAAATTTTATATTAAATATTTATATATATAAAAAAAAAAAAAAAGGGGGGGGGGGTGTAATATTAGTATGAAGTGAAAATTAGATTATAAAATATAAATGAACTCCTATTATTAGAACATAATTAACTAACAAATACTCATATAACACCTGGAATGTAAAAAGGACTAAACACTAAACTTAAACAAATATGTTAAAAAATATAAGTGTATACAATAAAAGTATATAATAATATAAAAAACAAAAAACTAAAGAAAAATGATAAACCAGTCCTCAATTATAAGTCCAATATGAAGTGGATACTTGTGCAGGGGATCTTCGGCTGCTCTCAAAAAATGGACAAACCACGTCCACAGGAAATCTAAAAGAAAAAGAGAGGAGAGCGCGCACGTCCCATAGCGTAAAAAGGTAATTTAATGAGGGGAAGGGGGGTAAGGGGGGTGGTTAAAATGCACTCACAAGGGTACAAGTCAAAAAAGCATTGTGTGATTATAATCACCACCATCCGGTTCTCGCTTTGTGTCCTTAATGCAGTCCGGTCTCGGAACAGGATGGGTCCGCGTCCCAGCTAATAGAGAAGGCCAACGGGTATAAAACGTCCTTAGAGAGTTCAGGAAAGTGTGGCTCTGTATTCCTCAAGCCTCCGTAGCACCGGCGCAGGTCTCGGTCTGTTCTCTGCACTGTATAATGACGTAATGTCGTAGCGTCTGACGTGATGACGCTCCCTTACGCGTTTCGTCACTCGGCGGGTGACTTTCTCAAAGGGCGATACTGAGAAGGGGTACGTCCGCTATTTATATACACGAACCAATGCTGCTTAATCAACAGAACGCCCCTCATCAGCTGTTGATGCTTAAAACGCAATACAATTGTTAACAATACACTCTAAAAGTGCCTAATAAAAACTATTGCCTCATTGAATTGAAGGAGATTGATTATACATATGTGTGACTAAGTACTAGACATTGCCAGACCCAAGGGACTCATATATCCTATAACACAGGGGGCGCAAACTTTTTTCCCTGCGCCCCCCTGACGGCTGTCCCCTCACTCCCGCGCCCCCCCCCCCAACCCCAACTTACCCGCGCTCCGGCGTAATGACGTCACGTTGACCTCGCAGCGTCATTTTGACGCCGCGTTGCCATGGCGCCGCAGGGAGGAAGCCGCCGGAGCCACGGTAAATTAGGTTTACAGAGGCCCTGCAGCTCCCCCGGCACTTAATTTAAGTGCCTTCGGGAAGCGCGCGGGGCCTCTGTAAACCCCGCGCCCCCCGTCGGCAGTGTCGCGCCCCCCCTGGGGGTCGCGCCCCACAGTTTGCGCACCGCTGCTATAACATATCAAATCTAAACTCATACAGGAAAATATCTAAATGATATACCAAACCATGAAATTAATATATATATAAAAAATAAATAAAATCATAGCATGAATAAAGATATGTGGACCCTAATGGACCCCTAATATATCATTAATGTAGCAATACTATTCCCATATAGGGGATAATACATAACAGGCAAATAATTAAAATTACATCAGAATTCAAGGAGTATACCGATGAACAATTCAATACTATAAATAGATAAAGAACAATACAAAATAATTTGAACTTGAGATAATAATATAATAAAAAACATTATTATAAATTAGAAAGTGTTGATGGACAAGTAATCCCACAAGGATATATAATCCCACAGGATAAATGAAACCAATTAATTAGTTTAATATTTTAAAAGGACAATACGTGAAAACAGATTCCTTATGCCACGTCAAATGGTGGTACCTAGAGGGGGGGAGATGGATAGCTGAAAATTAATATCTCGATACCAATTAGTAAATTCATAAATGAATAATATTATTTATTAAACTATATTTATATAATATATTATTATAATAATATAATATATATATAATATAATAATAATTAATATCACAAGTGTACTCTAGGAGGCGACCGCTACAAGACTCTCTGCAAGCGGGAAACCTTTTGGATCCACCAGTTGGGGACTCTCAGCCCAGGTGGATTATATATCCTTGTGGGATTACTTGTCCATCAACACTTTCTAATTTATAATAATGTTTTTTATAATATTATTATCTCAAGTTCAAATTATTTTGTATTGTTCTTTATCTATTTATAGTATTGAATTGTTCATCGGTATACTCCTTGAATTCTGATGTAATTTTAATTATTTGCCTGTTATGTATTATCCCCTATATGGGAATAGTATTGCTACATTAATGATATATTAGGGGTCCATTAGGGTCCACATATCTTTATTCATGCTATGATTTTATTTATTTTTTATATATATATTAATTTCATGGTTTGGTATATCATTTAGATATTTTCCTGTATGAATTTAGATTTGATATGTTATAGGATATATGAGTCCCTTGGGTCTGGCAATGTCTAGTACTTAGTCACACATATGTATAATCAATCTCCTTCAATTCAATGAGGCAATAGTTTTTATTAGGCACTTTTAGAGTGTATTGTTAACAATTGTATTGGGTTTTAAGCATCAACAGCTGATGAGGGGCGTTCTGTTGATTAAGCAGCATTGGTTCATGTATATAAATAGCGGATGTACCCCTTCTCAGTATCGCCCTTTGAGAAAGTCACCCGCCGAGTGACGAAACGCGTAAGGGAGCGTCATCACGTCAGACGCTATGACATTACGTCATTATACAGCGCAGAGAACAGACCGAGACCTGCGCCGGTGCTACGGAGGCTTGAGGAATACAGAGCCACACTTTCCTGAACTCTCTAAGGACGTTTTATACCCGTTGGCCTTCTCTATTAGCTGGGACGCGGACCCATCCTGTTCCGAGACCGGACTGCATTAAGGACACAAAGCGAGAACCGGATGGTGGTGATTATAATCACACAATGCTTTTTTGACTTGTACCCTTGTGAGTGCATTTTAACCACCCCCCTTACCCCCCTTCCCATCATTAAATTACCTTTTTACGCTATGGGACGTGCGCTCTCTCCTCTCTTTTTCATATATATATATATATATATATATATATATACAGCACACGTTTGGTACTAGGTGGCGAGTAGATTTTTTGGTGATTTGTCAACCACTATATATATATATATATATATATATATATATATATATATATATATATATATATATATATATATATATATATATATATATATATATATATATATAATTATTATTTATAAAGTGGCATCCATGTAGATAGCACTGCACAGCAGTAATATACGTGATACATTAATAACAGATAATGGGAACAAGCGCTTCAGACATAAAAGTAACAATAGGAAAAGGAGTCCCTGCCCTCAAGAGCTTACAATCTAAGTTGTAAGTGGGGAGAAGTTACAGATGCAATAGGAGGGCCTTCTGATAAGAGTGTCTGCAAGGGGCCCAAGGTCAATGCATAGGAGATGTCTAGTAACAATATAGTATAGTAACTACGCATACGCTTCTTTAAAATGTTGTGTGTTTTAGGAAAGGTCCGAAAGGTGGATAGACAGGGTATGAGTCGGATATTGAGGGGAAGGACTGTCCAGAGGTGTGGGTCTGAGAGTGAGAGAGGTTCTAGGTGGGAGAGGGCTTTAGATACAAAAATGGGTTGAGAGAATACATCCTTCAGCAGAAAGCAAGAGTCGGGCAGGTGCACAGCGAGACATTAGGGCTGAGATATAAGGAGGGACAGAGGTGTGTATAACCTTAAAAGAGAGGAGGAACATTTTCTAAGTAAAATGGAGAGTACTAGGAAGCCAGGAGAGGGATTTTAGTAGGAAAGCTGCTGCGAGAGATTTAGGAGAGAATAAAGTGATTCTGGCAGCAGCATTTAGGATTGATTGTAGGGGAGACAGGTACAGCAAGAGACAGGAAAGACAGGCAGTAGAAGGTTACAATAGTCGAGGCGCACACAGACGCACACACACAAAATGGAAAGTTCATTTAAACTATTTAGGGGGTAATTCTATATTTTCCAAGGTGGGGAATTGGGATGTTTTCAGCTGAAAATCAACATTAACGGTAAAATGGGGATTCTCAAACAAGCGACCCGGTCGACTGCTTCAAAGACCATAGAATTACTGGCTTCATTTCTATTCTTGTTAACATTGTTATATGGAAAAGAGCAAATTCTTGTCTCAGCCTACTGAAAATTGGGAGAGGTAAATCTAAAACACACAGGGAAAAAAAAAAAACAGAGAAAGACTTAGATGCACTCAGTTCACATAATTAAGTCAAGATTTGATATCATCCAAAACCTTGGTTAATGTTTTGCAAACGCACTTAAAGAATGTTCATGAAGTCTAGATCAAAGAATCACAACACAAAACAGAAAAGCTATTAGACTGGTCTCCTAGCATCATGTGCACTTGCAATGAAGGTATGGTTAAAAATGGTGCTACATTGACAATACATGACTTAAACCATTACGATGTGACACGCCTATCAACAGACTCCTTTGGAGCTTGCACCTCAAGGATGTGTTCCAACTGGTGTGTCCCTGAATTACTTGTTCTTTCAACTATCTGTTGTCCTATTCATGTGTCTGTTTCACTGCTAAGGGGGGCCTGGTAGTTCCCAAGTCAATATACAGCACAATTTTATTACCATAACTTGATTAAAAGTCTATTTTGAAACCCCACGCTTCAACAGCTTTTCTGTTGTGGTTCTTTGATCTTCACTTCATGAATCAGTTATTCTTTAAGTGTGTTTGCAAAACATTAACCGATGCTCTGGATGATACTGTATCAAATCTTTACATAACTCTGTGGACTGAATGCATCCAAGGGAGAAGCCTTTCTCTCGGGAAGGTGTTGTACATTGCTCCAACTATTAAAGAAGCCATTCCTATGAATATTATCGTGACGCTGTCTGTCTCTCTGATTAGAGTCTGCATCATGTTTGATGTCCAGAAGAAATGGAGAGTGAACTCCTGTGATCCAAATGCTAAACAATCATATGTGTTGTGATATGCAATCACTGTCCAGGTGTAGCTATAGGATTGGAGTCTCCAAGCAGGTATAAGGTATAAAGTGCATAAGAAATAGACATGGGGTGGTTATGTTAGTATGAATAAACCAGTCGGTGGTTAATAGGCAAATGTGGACAAGGGGCACAGGGAAATGTGACCTCCGTCATACCGACTGTGACCCATAAATAGTCCCAATAATGCTAACCTTACCGACTGGTATCAATACCACCCCTTCCAGCCAAGTTCATGATGACCAGCTTTTTGCAATAAAAGAACTTTTATCCATTACGCTTGTGTTGGTGCTCTAGGAAGTAGTGACCATTCCTTCCTTTCCACACTCTATGCATCATGTTTGAAACTGTTCAGGGTGGCTCCTCTGATAAGTCAAGCTGTTAAATGTGCTTTACACCAGTGGTACTGAACTCCAGTCCTCATGACCCCCCACCCACCTCCCCCGATAGGTCAGGTTTTAAGGATATCCCCCAACGTGGGGGAGCGGGGGGTGTCTTGAGGACTGGAGTTGAGCACCCCCCCCTGCCTTACACAGATATAATTGGTCTAATCAAAGCAAGACATATCACAGGACAACGTGATCTCTTCCATCCTGTTCAGATGTGTTCTTTACTTGAATAAGTGATACTTTGTCCATCTCTTTACTTGTCATTGCTGGTGCTTAACCCTTTCGCTGCCATTGTAGTTTCCACCTACTGTACATCGCTAAGCAAGTTTTCTAAATGTTGCTAGACATTTGTGTAACCAGGATTCTTGTGAGAGACGTTGCATTTACTTATGGAAATGACATGTATATACAGTAGCATTTTGAGACCAAGGTTTTTATTTATTTATAAAATGTTTTTCCAGGAAGCAATGCATTGGGAGTTACTTCTCGTTTTCAAGTATGTCCTGGGCATAGAGTTAAAACAAATACAGTTACATAAGTGAACATGCTATACATTATATACAAGACATTGCATGCACAGTTAGAGATAATAAATATTTTAGGCGTATGATACAGTTACAGACCAGATTAAAATGTGAGACAGCTTTAGTTTTGAAAGAACTTAAACTGGTGGTGGCTGAGAGCGTCTCTGGTAGATAGTTCCAGTTTTGGGGTGCACAGTAAGAGAAGGAGGAGCGGCCGGATAATTTGCTGAACCTTGGGACCATTAACAGTCTTTTGGAGTCAGATCTCAGATGATAAGTGCTGCATGTGGTAGGGGGGAGGAGCGTGTTCAGATAGATGGGTAGCTTGCCCAGGAAGTATTTGAAGGCAAGACAAGAAAGACGAACTGTGCACCTAGGCTCAAGTGATGACCAATCTAGTTCTTTGCGCATTTCACAGTGATGTGTGTTGTAGGTGCATTGGAGAACAAAACGGCATATTGAATTGTAGAGGGTGTCAAGTTTGCTAGTGTTGGTTTGGGGTGCCGAGCCATATACTATGTCTCCATAGTCGATAATTGGCATTAGTATCTGCTGTGCGATACGCTTTCTGACCAGCAGACAAAGGGAGGATTTGTTCCTGTAAAGTACACCTAGTTGGGCATAGGTTTTGGATGTCAGGGTTATCAATTTGCATCCCAAATATTAAATGGGAGTCACACCAAATGCTCAAGTATTTAAAACTAGTAACAGGAGTTAGGGTGGTGTTAGCGTTGGTTCTGATCTGGTTTTCAGTCATTGGGAGTGTGACGGGGCGGAAAGGGTTAATACTTGATTTGCTATGCATTACTGTTGTTGCCCTGTCCCCGCCATTTTTATTCCCCATTTGCAGGCCATTCCCTGTCTGCGAGGGTAACAGACAAGATGCATTGCTTGCCATACCCTCAAACCGACACATGATGGCAGATCTTAAATGTAAGGCAGGAGGTATTTTTTTTGTAAGTCCAAGCAGGAATTACTTGGACATCCAGCTGTGATATGGGTGAATGAGCAGGTGCTATTTTTATGACCAAGCCTCAAAGGGCTGTAGTTATTTTTATGACGGAGCCTCAAAAGGCTCTCACAGATTTAGAGTCACCCTGTCTAAAAGAGTGTCAATTATGAAAAGACCCAGAGACCCATAATGTATACAATACTGGCATACTGATGCACAGCAGATGTCAAGCTAGTGACACCTTTGAGTCAGAAACCAGACACAGTGGCCCCAAGTTATGGGTGTAGCCCAGGTATGCTAAGTGGCATGGGCGTCAACCTGACCCATGCGCCCTGCCCACCGGCAGCCCTTTTGACCGGTCTTATGAACTGTGGGTAACTTGGCTATTCGTGGTTTTTTTTTTGTTCCCACGAGGGGATTGGATCCACATGTTAAAGATAGCTTTGGGCAGTCTATAACTGTGGCTCCCCCAGGTATCCCCAGTGTGATTCCTGAATTTTAATCCATGATGTAAAGATGCAAGACTTTGTTCCAGTACAGCAGCAACCAGTCCAGGAGTGAAGAGGTTAATAACCACATAACCACAGGACTTTTAAAACCAAGGCTGCATTTCTTGCGCTTGCAAGCAGAGGACAATTTATTTTGTTTCAAAGGACAATTTCTTTCATTCCCTTATTCCAGTAAGTGTTGTTTTCAAGTGTATTCTGCAGATGTCGTGTGTTTGTCTATTAAGGAAATAAATCACAATTTATTTTGCAACTTGTTCTGTTCAATCAAGTACCCAGAAATATAAATGTGTTGATAAAAGTTGGTGTCATCGTGACAGGGAGCTTTAAAAAAATGTTGCCTTGGTCCCAAATACCATTGCTACAGTCTTGTCAGTGTTTAAAAACAGTTTGTTTTGGGAAATCCAATTTTCAAGTTTCAAAAAGTCAGATTTAAGTATGTGTTCAAGGTCGGAGAGGCTATGGCTGTGTGCATATAAGACTGTGTCATTCTGCATACAAGATATCATTTTACGTATTAATATCAAGCAAATATTCTCTATAGAGTCCTAGATATATCTACCAAATGACAGAGTAGCCCAATGCTACATCCAATTGATAAAACACATATGGTAATGAGTATAAAGTTAAATACTTCAATAATAATATTTTTTTTGGTTATTTAGTTAAACCCTTTGGCCAAAGCGTCATAAGCCTGTATACCAACGTCAAGGTATAACCAAATTTTCAGGTCCTAACACTACACTGTGAATCTTCCCTTTTACTTCTGAATGAGGGGGAGCAACCACAGTAGGTCCTGTCCTTACATCAACATTAAAAGTTAAAAAGGTGGGGAGGGGGATCTGCCAAATGCAACGTTTTCCTTAAAAGAGCAATCCAAGTAGTTTTTTAATTTTTTTATTACAGGATTGAATCAGGGGGTCACCGAAGCAGAACCCCGCTAATTTCACCTCCGGGGACCCGCTCCTTCCTGAGATACTTACCTCCAGAGGGGGTGCCAGTATCTCCTGCAGTTTGAAGCCCCTGGTCACATGGGAAGTCGCATCGTATGATGTCACAGCTTCCTATAGGCCCAAAGGGCCCACCGAACTTTAATAAGCAGCCATATAGTAAACCCTGGAGTGACTACCGGTACAAACTATGGAAGTAACTCCGGCAGCAGGGGGTCCCCGGAACTGAAATTAATAAGGCAGAGACCCCCTGCTTCAATTCTCTAAAAAGAAGAAGAAACAAAACGGCTTGGATTGCCTCCTTAAAATGATTACTATTTATTATACTAATAGTATTATTGCCATGTGTCCCCCGAGTACACTAATGCTTGATATGTACAGATTTACACACATTTTGATGAATACTCACGCCCCAAATTAGAAAGACTGTTCACATCAAAAAATTTCAGGGCTGACTGCAAAAGGTGCACCCTATCATTGACAAGGCAAAACTATCCTCAAACATTAAAATACCACAAAGGTATATTTTATTTATAAAAATGTTTTACTAGGAAGTAATACATTGAGAGTTACGTTTGTCCTGGGCACAGAGTTATAACAATACATGGTTACATTAAAAGAACTGGGTTATACAGTCAATTGACAGACATTTAATGGCCAGATAGAGTTGGAAAATTGGGTATATTGGATAAAAAGGCTGGTGAGTTTCAGATTGAAATAGAGAAGCTTTAACATCAGCGAACGGCAGCAAACGGCTCACACCCTTTAGCTGCCCTTCGCCTTTGAGGCGACGTAGATGTACACTGAAGTGGTTCAGATTGAATGCAGCTGTGAATTCAAAGTCCTTCGTCTTCTTGGCTCAATAACATTACTGTGGGTGGGGCTGACGTTCCACATAGTGCAAGCAAATGTTAACCCTTAGAACGCTAGTCCTGTGCAAAGGGGGGCAGCTTTTTGGAAACCCCATCAGGTGTCAGCCTTTGGGGCGACACAGAACTACACTGAAGGGGTTCAGATTGAATGTAGCTGTGAATTCAAAGTAATTTGTCCTCAAATATTCTGAAAGCACACACCGCAAAGCGATAAGATATGACGAACATATTTTTCCGCACAAAAAAAATCTAGCTGGGAATCTTTGCTGAAAACCGTGGTCCTTGTATTTTTCTCAAAATTATCTCTAACTATCCTAGTTCACCCCAGGTGCTTTCCAATCGTGTGCTTTGACGTGAGTCACGGAGTTCTGTTAGTAGATGCTACATCAGCATTCCAACCTGAATATACCCCTATATACCTAATGAACTCTCAGTTCACTAAGGCCATATGTAATAAATTTGTATTTATTTCATTCTGCTGTCCTCTATATATTATTTAGTCCTACCATTGTCATTTCCATGAGGAATACTAATTGATAGCTCTATGCGCCCAAGTTTCTCTTTTCACTTTCCCTTGGGGTTTGGAAGACCCATTTCTCATCGGCTGCAAGAGCATTTGGCTATTTGACCAAACTATCACTTATCACCACATAGTAATATTACACAATTTGCACCTCTTTCCTATTGGCCTATTGTGATAAGGAGAGCAGAGTAATGAAGTTATGCACTACTGTATGTGTATAGTGAAAAAAATATATATGGGTAAATAAACCATAAGATTATATGTTCTTGGTGGTTTCATTCTTCTTATATGGCTGGCAGGGACCTCCCTTCAGGGTCTCACAGGATGAGAAAAAGAGTAACTCCAATAGTGTAGATGGTATGTACAGATTTATGTGACATGTGAAGAAAGATTTCACTCACATTTTGTACATAATTGACAGACAATGTACAGGGGTTCCTATTGGCCTGTATGAAGAGGGGGATTTAATCCTACATTGAGGCAAATAAGGACCCTTTGGTTCCAAAGGTAATTCCCGTTTTCTGTTGCGGCTCACTTCATGGAGAATCCAATATGACAGCTGCTGTCAACTAATACTGTAGGAAGTCAGTCAACGATGTTGCAGCTTCTCATTGACCCCACAAGATGTGGCAGCAATATTGTTTGCCTAGGTGGGAGCACTGTGCGTATACAGTACCAGTAATCATCTCTAGAACCGAAAATAGCACGGTTCAGTTTCAGAGGTTCCAAGTGTGTAAAAAAAGTCAATTAATAAAAAAAATTTAAAAAATACAAGTAGCAGTGAATAAATGTATTTTATGAAAGCTTCTTAAGACAGCAGTCCTAAATAGACACAATATGGTAGCACACCAAATTCAGAAGTCAGACTTTTAATAGACTTGTGTATGTTGTATTATCTTAGTCATTTAAGAAAAAAAGAGACATGGTATGATTACAATGTGCCCTTATTCAGTTTTATTGAGGAAGTAAATAAACTCTGGTTAAATACTTACAGTAGGAATATCAAATTATCAACAAAGGTAGTGTGTGAAGAGAATTGTTAGTTATGTGAGGAATATCAAAATACACTAATGTACCTGAAGAATTCCCAGTGGCTTGTACACATTGTAGGACCATTAGCTGTCGTTTTGGAAGGGGGAAGAAAAATGCTGATGAAAAGGAATGTAGATAAAAACATTTGATTCATTGGTCCAAGGGGACATGAATGGGCATAAACACCATTGTTCCAGTAAACTGTACTAAAAATAAAAGTAGACGTTATCTAATAAAGTTAGCTACAGTATATTTGAACTTCAAAATATGTGGATGTTGAGTCCATTAAGGATTGCGTTATTTATATCACAATGGTTGACATTAAGGAAAGTTTGTTTGATTCAGGATCCTATATACAAAGGGACTTTTGTATTTAATACAGATATTGTGGGTCTCAGTGTTTCCCCAGATACCTCAATATGAGAATATTACTAAGTTTCCACAGGATTCAAATCATGATGTTCCCGCAGAATAGGCCAGTACCCCTGGGCACACCACATGAAAAGGAACAGATAGGACGTCTACATCTGTATGACTTGCAATGAATGTTTATTATAATTTATATTACAATATGCCTCCGTTTTCATTGATAGTTTGAGGTGTGTTTGTACACACTCGTAGATTACAGACACCGCATTATGATATGCAGAGTGAAGATGTAACACATTTATAGGACTTCATGGATGAAGAACAGGTCTTGCACAAAATAAAGAAAAAAGCATACGCCATATAACTTCACTTGTTCTGCATTGTGACATTACACGTTATTTTTTCAAAATGGTGCACAGTACAGTATTATCTGCAAAAACAATCTACTATTTACAGTACTTATACCTAGGATTGTTGTCCGTTATACTAAATTAACTAGGGATTTCAAGCCGGAAAAATAGGATGGTGGATTTGAATATATAGTATGATCTTATGCTAAAGATACTGCTTTAGGAAACAAAACATTACATTTTAGCCTCTCCAGAGGAACGGATTTATTGTGCCTATATATTCTAAGAAATGCTTTGTGTGCGCGCTCAGTTTTATGCAAGAATAAATCTGATAAGTGATCATACTGTTAATTAAATATTTAGGAATGAAAATTGATTTACCAGTATTAGTTTACTACTATCGATTTTTGTGTCTGTAGCATACCCACACAGTATATCTGTTTAACAGTCTACATATCTTCTTACGAAAATAGCGAATGGTTAATGGTTAGCACTGCACAACTAGCCCACCTGTACGGGGGTTAGAACACTACTATTTATTTCTCTCTAGAGCAGCAGTGCTCAACTGCAGTCCTCCAGACCCCCCAACAGGTCAGGTTTTCAGGATATCCCTGCTTTAGCACAGGTGAAGATTGTGCCACCTATGCTGAAGCAGGGATATCCTGAAAACCTGACCCGTTTGGGGGTCTTGAGGACTGGAGTTGAGCACCCCAGCTCTGAAGTGCCAAAAATGTGGCTTAAGATTCCACTGTGAAGGTGGCCGTGTGAATGAGTCTAAGCTGCAAATTACTGTTAAAAGTGCATACAATAGACATAAAAATAATTACAAAATAGTGCATTTACATCTGTGACCACTTTAAATTCCATATGAAATGCACTCAGGATAGCAAGGATACAAACGTGCTATCATTCGTTGTGTGTGGTTATTTTTTATTTGTTTGCAATGCAGCATGACCACCTGGTGCTCATGAAATCCTTGCCCTTAATGAGAAAGGAATCTCAATGTATTTATTTTGCATTCCTTCATAACTAAGATGCAGCATCTGTGTGAGGAAATGTTCTGTTTATCATTCTGTGTAGCACTAACCCAGAATGAAAATCTTATGTTATGTGAATAATGTATTCTAACGTTGGCCTTTCACTGCCCAGAAAGATAGGCAAGAACCGCTCATCGCACCTTCCTAGTTTATTGGGGGCAACACATGACTATAACCAGATGTGTAATTGGTTGTTACCACTAATCTCTTAAAGCAGCAATCCCAGGAAAAAAATCACTATTATTTTTTCAACCTTACCCAGGGTTGCCACCTTCTACTGAAGGCCAACCCGGAGGAAATGTAAAAATAAATAAAATATCCCTTACTTGGTGCGGTGTCATCTCCCGGCATCCTGCTGCAACTCCCTCAATAACTGCCGTGAACATGGCTGTGCAGTGGCAACTGACGCCGCATTGCCATGACAATGGGACGCTAAATGACATCACGACGTTACATCACGTTGTCATGACCGCGTGACGCCGCGTAGTGTTCCGTTATATATTACATATATATATGTATAGAAAACAGAAGAAAAAAGCGCCAAATCCTAGTGCATTACTGTGCAAAAAAATGGTTTAATTCCCAATAAAAGGCTCATAAAATGAACTCACAAACATAAAAGATAAAAAAGCATTGTATGAGTAATATTCATGCTCCAAAGGATCTGTAAGCGCTGCTGCTCTGCTACTCTGCTCCGTGACACCACTGCATCCAGTACAGCCCTCGTGTATCTCTGCCAGCAGGAACTCACGTCATCAGGCTCCTCACAGTATTCGTTCCCCGGGAACGTTATCTGTGCTAGTCCTTCCCCAGGTGTGGATGTGTTTTATGGCTAGAGGTGTCAAAAGGTTCCTGAAAGCAAGTGATGTACGAGTGTGTGTGTATCTGTGTGAATATAAATGAATGGAGAGCCCACAGTATATACAGTGCTTTACAAAAGGTGTGTGTGGAGTGGGAGTGGATATAAATGGTGTGGGTAGGTGACAAGAGAATGAACCTGCATCGCCACAGCATCACGCGCGGAACAAAAGACAGTCCCGTCGGCGAACATTTCTCTGACTCTGGCCATAAGATGAACGATCTGAGGGTTGCCATACTCAAAGGTAATCTTAAAACCCCGAAAGAGAGACGGTTGCATGAATACAAATGTATGCACCTGTTCGGGACACATAGCGGTGGCCTAAACAGAGATCAAAATTTTATGAGTCATTACTGACACTAGCGAACTCTCTTCCCATGAGCGCTAAAGGCCATGTCTGTACATACTGTGCTATATGTATGCACAAACAGCTGTCTCTTACACATACTAATACTCATTGTTTTTCCATCCCTACACCTATAGGGACCACATAGTTTTTTCTTCTTTTGCGTGCCAGTCATCTGGTGTGTGTGTGTGTGTGTGTGTGTGTACACACATACACAAGTATGTCCAAAAATACTATATACTAATATAAAGGTGCGACGTGCACGTGAATCGTTGGTGAGGATGAATTATATTTATAAATGACCTGACTGTTACGTAATTTTTTTCCAAATTTCACTCCAAGTATTCACCAATTTACACCAATTTATATTCTGTTTCGTAAAAAATCTGGGGAGGAAGCGCCCTTCTGAGGATTGTTTTAGGAAATAGAATAAGAAATAGTGCAAACTGATGCATGCTTGATATGAAATTTAGAACAAATGACATAATGGTCAGATTATTTATAAATAACTTACCTGCACTCATACTGTACATGGCGAGCAATACTGCACCCTCCTCATCCTCTCTTACCTTATACTCTCACCCTTCCACCCCCTCGTCATCTCACCCCCCCTTCATCCTCCCTCCCTTCATCCCATCTCATTCCCCCTCCCTTCATTCTCTCTCATCCCCCCTCCCTTCATCCGCTCTCATCCCCCTCCCTACATCCTCTCTCATCCCCCCTCCCTTCATCCTCTCTCACCCCCGTCTCTTCATCCTCTCACCCCGTCTCTTCATCCTCTCTCACCCCCCATCCCTTCATCCTCTCTCACCCCCCATCCCTTCATTCTCACTCACCCCCCATCCCTTCATCCTCACTCACCCCCCATCCCTTCATCCTCACTCACCCCCCATCCCTTCATCCTCACTCACCCCCCCCCCCCTCCTTTCATCCTCTCGCTCCCCCTCCCTGTTATTATCACCCCCACAGGATAGGCAGAGAAGAGAGACACACACAAAACAGTACAAGTACAAATACACACACACACACACCAGGACAAAACAGAACAAATACACACAGGACACAGTCTCACACACACGTCTGGTATTATCTCATTTTGTACCGGACAGAGTAACCAAATCCGGTTCAATACCGGATACCAGGCAACCCTAGGTCTGCCCCATGGTTTGAATAAGTGTATTTCAATTGCATCATAATGGAGAGTGCTGCGGAGTCCTTGGTGTGTGTGTGTGTGTGTGTGTGTGTGTGTGTGTGTGTGTGTGTGTGTGTGTGTGTGTGTGTGTGTGTGTGTTTGTGTGTGTGTGTGTGTGTGTGTGTGTGTGTGTGTGTATTGTGACAAATTGAGCATTCCTGAACTTATCTCAATACAGAGTTTTCAAGTTGCAACCAGTAATAAGAAAAAAACAACTAACCTGTGAGCAAAAGAACTACCAATTGCCCAAATGGGAAAAATACAATGGTGTCAATAATTCCAGACCATGGTGGAAAGAGAAACATTTTAAATGTAAATACACACACGTGTTTGCGTAGGAGCTTCATCCGCTCAACAAATTGGAAAATAGCACATCCATCTACAATTATTTTTTTTAACAAAAATACTGTTGTAGGATCATAGCTCTTGTACCTATAAATGTTAATAACCACAATTTTCTTTGTTACTGTGACCTCAGTTAAGCCTCTTATGCTTTCCCAGTTAATAGCTCTTCCTCTGTGAGCTAAGGCTATGTAATCATACACCGTAACTTGCGCCTAAGCTTTGAATTACCTACCGAGTGTTGGTGGCGAATTCTGAAAATCAGCCCACCTAGCACCAATAAATAAACTACACCTTGCAAACCTTATTCCATATTCCTTTGCAACCCAACAACAATGATTTAAATGTCTATTCTTTTTGCTATCATCATTAGCAGGTGATATTGAATTAAACCCAGGCCCTCCAATTTCAATAAATTAGTGTATACAGCGGAAAATGTCCCTTTTAAATAAATAAAAATAAAAAAGGGCCATCTGTTGCCCATATAAATATATTTAGCTCACTGCCCAAACTAGATGAACGAAGGACATGGTGCTTCTTGTATAAACCTGAACACACAGTTGTTACTAAAACATGGCTAGGTCCCAAAACTGTTGATTCACCTACCTATATTTCTAGTCTATTAATAGGAAGAATCTGTCAAAAAGGAGGAGGGGTATTATTTTGTCACAAAAATTCATTAAAATGTATGTAACAAAAAAAAAAGCACTAGCCAATCCTACTTGGCAAGATTTAGCCTACCTTTCTGCAAACCTATTATTATTGGCATTTATCACAGTCACCTCCCCCCTTTCCTCCCCTCTCCTACCCCCCTACAATACCTATCTGACATGTCTAATTTTCTTGGCAATATTTCTTCTTTCATTAGAAACAGTGACCAACAGTCCTTGGTGACTTCAACTTCAATAAAATTTGCACACAGTTCGAATTACTAAAGTTTACCCAATTTCTCAACCAACACGGTCAACTGTAAAATCCTGTAACCACTCACTGTTAGATTGGATCTTATCCTCCCTGTCCAAACAGAATCCAAACCTCTGGTCTTGTGCCTGGTGATCACCATCACTGCAATAATGTATTATATATGTAAAATCGAACTATTAAAATTTTGCCCTAAAGTTCTGTTCACTGGAATATTTAGACATTTTAACCTTCAACTATTTCTTGTTGACCTTACCAACTACCCTTGGGTTCAGAATCAATTTGATACCAGACCCTGATTTTGCACTTGACTATTTCCAGTCAGAGTTCGTATAACTCATTGATAGTCGTGCTCCATTGTTCAATCTTATTGAACTTTACCGCTTTAGAGATGCCTTATGGAATAGATGCAAATTAACTGGCTTTATGCAATATCTCAAAAATTATAGATACCAGTGGAATATATGCACAAGGAAAGCTAGACTTGTAAAATCCCAATACTACGCTAACAATTTTAATCAAAACACATCAAACCCTGCAAAATGCCTGAATGTCATCAAAAATATTTTTGAGCCCTGTAGATCCCAAGAACTTTCCAGTATGAAAAAGATGTAATTCTGTCTGATCATTCTGCCAATAACAACACATTCGATACTTTGTGGGGTGTGCTACTTCCTTACTACTGATTACAAAACAGAGAAAACAAGCTCTGCACTGTTGCACTCGAGATCTGAATTGATGAATGAATTAAAAGAAATATCTTTAATCAGTACGTAATTAAAAATACAGTCAGGTGAAGTGGAAAAAATTAGTAAACAATATATACAACATAAATTAAAAACATTTTTACGCATGTCCTGCCAATTACAATAGATAATTGGGCAATGGATATTTAAACTAGAAGTCTAAATGCTACTGATGATCACTAAGGTAAGTGATACGTAGTCTGAACAGTTTAATATAGCTACCTACATGTTAGCAGCTATCCCGATCTCAAAATAGAGAATAGTGTTTAAAGGGATACAAAGGACAATACTGTAGGTCTAGATGGTTAAATTGATGGTAGAAACCCTTGATATACAGACCTTGAACTTTTTGCTTCTGTGGCTAGATGGTAACCTGTAGCAAAAATCTACTCGCTCTCTATGAAATAGTAACAGTCAGTCGAATTAGAAATAATTATAAAAAATATATACATCTCGTACATTCACTTATGAGTAGATATAGTTGTGGTTATGTACTGCAATATAGATCCAGGAATATTGAGCAATTGGTAGCCCCACCTAAGCACTTAGTATGGCACGAAGGCTTAGATACAATAGTTGGAAAGGACATGTTATAGTAAATGTTCAGCCGTAACAACAACTCTTTGAACTGTCTCTCTGGAGTGGTTTTCAACCTTTATTTGGTTAAGGAACACCAGAATTAGATTGTGAAATTCTGGGGAACCCCAACCCTTCTCTCCCCCCCCCTCCCCTACCCTCCCATCCCTCAGTTTGGTTTAAATCCCCCGATCATGTGGGCCGTGACACGGGAGAATTTAAACATGGCTGCTGGGATAACGGCACCTGTAACTCGGGAAGCATGGGGTCCCCAGACAAGAAATCAATGTGGTTTAGGTACGGAGACTGCCTGCTACAATACTGTAATGTTAAAATAAAAAACCCTGAGATCACCTGTTAGAGGCGCGCTGGTCGGGTGACTGATTCAGTCTCTCTGACTGCTCGTCACTTACAGACAGCTGGAACCCGGTAGGATTCACATAGCAGGGACCCCCGCTGTGTTAATCCAATGGGCCATTAGTCTGCTGTGGACCATCTCTTGGGATATTCGGGTAATTGGCTGTGAGTTGGGCTCGTGATGTGGTCGAATACCTGTGGCTGCATCGGTATCTTAACCCCCACGAGCTCAGAACACTATACTTTCTTGGATTGGTCAAACTGTTTTTTTTTTGCAAGTCTGATGTGTAGGCAATAAGATTTATTAATTAGGGTTTTATTTTCGAGCAGGGGGTGCACAATCTAAAAAAGATGGGTACCACTGCTCTAAGGCAATTTTTTTAGTACCTGGTGCAAATGGAGGTGAAGAGACTTGTTTCAAGCAGCCATCCCCACCAGAAATATATATCTTTTTTTTAATCCAGAGATTTTCTTTGAGGATCTCCCAGTTTCTGAAATATTAGGCTTTTTATATTTGACGGATAGAGATATATATATATATATACACACACACACATACCTGCTGGCGAGACATTTACCGGCGGCGGGGTGAGGTGTCTCCCAGCATTCTCCTGTTTCTCCCCCCTGCAACACTCTTGAACATAGCTGTGCATGACAATGCGGCGCAGCCATGTTCACGGGAGTTGTTGCAGGGAGAGAAGAAGGAGGAGAATGCAGTGAGACGCCACACCTTGCCACAGGACAGTCTCGGCAGCGACTAAAATAAGGGGGGGTGAGAGAGCGAGGGAGTGCGATGCGAGGGGGCAAGTGCTTTTTTTTTCCAGCCGTATCTTAGAATTTGTAGATAGATACACACACACACAAACACACACAATCAAAAATGAATAGACGATACCGTTCTGTGGCTAACAAAATGCTTTTATTTGTGCGAGCTTTCAAGATACACTGATCTCTTCCGGCGGTGTTACTGGTAACATTGTCGGAAGAAGAGATCAGTGTATCTCGAAAGCTCGCACAAATAAAACCATTTAGTTAGCCACAGAACGGTATCGTCTATTACTTTTTCATTTTAAGCTCGGCTAACACGGTACAGATACATACACATACACATACATACACATACACACACACACACACACACATACATATATAGCAAATGGAAATATTACTGTGTGCTCATTTGCATGTCTTAGACAGGTCTGCAACCCTGCCTTTCACCTTTATCACCCAGCATACAGTGCTTCCACTGCATCAAGGGATTTTGGGAAATGACACCCATGTGTGTGTGTGTGTGTGTGTGTGTGTATGTGTATGTGTATGTGTGTGTGTGTGTGTGTGTGTGTGTGTGTGTACACACACACACACACACACACACACACAATTATCTTCTAAAGACATTGCGGGAGACTGAGCAGTTTTGATACCATTTAAAAACTGCAAGAGGAGAGCCTATACCAATCAGCCTAGATGATCATCTGACAAGCTAAGTTATATTTATATACCTAGAACAGTGATTCCCAACCAGGGTAGAGCGAGTGCGTGCAGTCCTGCCTGCTCTGCCATTCTGCTGTCCGCATTGTCTGCCGGCAACCAGAGGATACCAGCTTTTCCTCCTGCCTGAGGTAGGCATATAAAAGGGGAGGGGGGAAGAGGGGAGATGATGTGAGATCCAGGTTGGCGGAGGGTAATGTGAAATGCGGAGGGAGTGGGTGATGTGAAATGCGGAGGGGGATGGTGATGTGAGATGCAAGGGGGAGAGTGATATGAGATGCAGGAGGGGAGGGGATGTGAGATGCAGGAGGGGAGGGGATGTGAGATGCAGGGGTGGGATGTGAGATGCAGGGGGGGAGAGTGATGTGAGATGCAGGGGGGAGGAGAGTGATGTGAATTGCAGGGGGGGTGAGTGATGTGAGATGCAGGGGGGGGGAGATTGATGTGAGATGCAGGGGGGAGGGTAATATGAGATGCAGGGGGGATGTGAGATGCAGGGGGGAGGGTGATATGAGATGCAGGGGGGAGGGAGATGCAAGGGATGGGTATGAGGATGATGAGGGGTGCTGGGGGAGATGAGGATGATGATGATTTTACCCGTGCAGCCCGAATCTGTTTTCCTTGGAGCAGTTCGGCCCTTCTCACTTTACAAGTTTAATATGTATTGGCAGGGGCTTTTTATTATGTATTGCGGGTGGGGTTATATGTATTTAGGGCGGTGGGGTATTTTGGGATGTATTTTTTAGGGATTGAGGATTGAGTGAGAGTGGGGTAATTGACGGAAGGTAGGGGCGAGTGAGAGGAGAAAGGGAGTGAGTGAGGAAAAGAGGGAGTAAGAGTGAGACGCAGGGGATAAATACATGCGAGGCGGGAGGGGAGGGGAGAGAGTAAGTGAGTGAGGAGGGGAAGAGAAATACATGGGCAGAGGGTGGGAAATAGAGGTGGCTCGTGAGGTGTGAAATGTTGTGATTTATCCCTGTCGGACCTAATATGTGTCAGCCAGATAGGGGTTCCCTGAGATTTTTCTAAATAATTCAAGGGTTCCTCCAAACAAAAAAAAAAGCTGTGTGTGCTGTGCACGCGCATAGTAAGTGAAACTTCTTTGACTTGTGTCACAGAAATTGACTTATAACGCGCGTGCTCGGCACACATGTGTCAGTCAGTGACTATGTATGTGTGTCAGTCAGAGAGTATGTATGTGTGTCGGTCAGTGTGTGCATGTGTGTCGGTCAGTGTGTGCATGTGTGTCGGTCAGTGTGTGCATGTGTGTCGGTCAGTGTGTGCATGTGTGTCGGTCAGTGTGTGCATGTGTGTCGGTCAGTGTGTGCATGTGTGTCGGTCAGTGTGTGCATGTGTGTCGGTCAGTGTGTGCATGTGTGTCGGTCAGTGTGTGCATGTGTGTCGGTCAGTGTGTGCATGTGTGTCGGTCAGTGTGTGCATGTGTGTCAGTCAGTGTGTCAGTCAGTGTGTGAGTGAGTGTGTCAGTCAATGTGTGTGTGTGTGTGTGTGTGTCAGTCAATATGTGTGTGTATGTGTGTGTGTCAGTCAATGTGTGTGTGTGTCAGTCAATGTGTGTTTGTGTGTGTCAGTGTATGTCTCTCTCTCTCTGTGTCGGTCAGTGAGTGTATGTGTGTCAGTCAGTGTGCGTGTGTATGTGTGTCAGTCAGTGTGCGTGTGTATATGTGTCAGTCAGTGTGCGTGTGTATGTGTCAGTCAGTGTGCGTGTGTATGTGTGTCAGTCAGTGTGCGTGTGTATGTGTGTCAGTCAGTGTGCGTGTGTATGTGTCAGTCAGTGTGCGTGTGTACGTGTGTCAGTCAGTGTGCGTGTGTATGTGTGTCAGTCAGTGTGCGTGTGTATGTGTCAGTCAGTGTGTGTGTGTGTGTGTGTCAGTCAGTGTGTGAGTGTGTGTGTCAATGTGTGTGTGTGTATCAGTCAGTGTGTGTGTGTGTCAGTCAGTGTGTGTGTGTGTCAGTCAGTCAGTGTGTATGTGTGTGTGTGTGTGTCAGTCAGTGTGTGTATGTGTGTCAGTGTATCTGTGTCTCTCTTTCTGTGTCCTGCCCCCTCCCTCCTGACTCCCCCCATCCCAGGCAGAGCTGCGGACCCGCGGCGGCTCTGTCTGAGTCTCTCCTCCCCCGCACCCCCACCGTGGAGACGTGGCCGCTGCCGGGCCCGGCGTATGTGAGGGGCAGATACCCTGATTGAGAGCCCCCCCTCGGCAGTGCTGCGTTGGAAGCGGCGCACTCAAACCCCCGCTTCCCGCGTTACCGGAGCAGTGAGAGGCGAGCCCCCACCCCCCACCCCCCGGGCTGTGCTCGTTCAATCGCGTGGATCGGGGAGGGATGGGGACAGCTGCATCTCCACTCTCGGCGCTGCTTCCGCTTCAGCCTCAGACGCTGCTACGAGGGGTGGGCGACTCTGCGCATGCGCTGCCTCGCATCAACGGATGCAGATAGCTTCCTGGCCTGCGGGACCCGGCGGTCAAATCTGCGCATGCGCCTCAACCTCCCATGTCTGTGTGGACGTGTGGGGGGAATGGCGGCTCTCCTCCGGCCCCGGCGGCGCTCAGTCAGCGGGACACATGGAAGGGGAAGCGTAGCTAGGGAGGAGAGGCTGAACAGCCGGAGGACTTGCGGGGCTTCCGCCATCTAACTACACCCACACCCGCAGCACCGGAAGCTCTGCGCCAGCCATATTTGTACACCCATGGCAGCGGACGTGTGGGGTTAACGGCGGCCGTTAGGAGCGGCGCCGGCGGCGATAGCGGGTGCGTGGGGGGAACGGTGGCCGTTAGCAGCGGCCGCATGTCACAGCAGGCATGTGGGGGGGAGGGATGGGGGAGCCGTGACGTCACTTCCGTTTCACATTTGTCCCCCATCTCTCCCATTTTACCCCATCAGAATAGGTGCCACTAAAGAAGTTTCACTTCAAAAAGGTTGGGAATCACTGACCTAGAATATTACCAGTATTTATTGTTCCTGTGTTTCACCATCATTTCTCTTATTTCACTTTTTTATTTTTCACCTTCCTCATCTCATATTGTGAATTGCCCATGCGCCCAGGAACACCCAACACCTCTTTGCCACAGACTGAGCAGTACGGCCATACGCAGTAGTGTATCCTGGATATGTAATCCTAATGCATTTCAAAGGTCAAAAGAATGCACAATAATATGACACAATTCATGTAACTAAAGCTGATAAAACTTGTTATATTTATTGTAATGAATGAAGGACCCAGAGATTTTCATCTGATTTTCATCTTCTATATGCACTCTTCAGTTAAATTACCTTGTCAGAATGGTCAATCAAAAGCCTACAGCGGAAATGATAAATATTCAAAACACTGTTCATTAAACTGCAATCAGAGAACGTGTGGTAACGATTTTTTTTTAGATCAATGCTCTACTTTAATAAATAAATTTAACATAGGTTTAGGGTGACCAGATTTTGAAAATGAAAAACCGGGACTCGTTTTTTTTTTTTACATAACAGTTTTTTTATTGTAGTACACTTATACTTTACTATCATTAGTCCTTGTTGTGTGATCTGATGTGATGACCTCACTAATCGAACAAAAAAAAACCCAGATGTGAATGATTCTGAACCCATTAACCAGTGTCAGGACGCCCCCTCTTCACAATTTCTAAAGCAGCAATCCCGCCTGGGATCTTACCTGATCCGCAGTCCCTCAAGGTACTATATTGGAGGGGAGGTTCCCTACCTGTCTTCCGATGTCTCCCGCGTGAAACTTGAGTCAGATCTGGAAGAAAGCAGGGTAGGTTACTTCGGTGTAGGTATACGGCAGTAAAGATAAGACATAGAGGGTGAGGGAGACAGGGAGGGAGAGAGAGGGAGACAGGGAGGGAGAGAGAGGGATACAGGGAGGGAGAGAGAGGGAGACAGGGAGAGAGAGAGAGAGAGACAGGGAGGGAGGGAGAGAGAGGGGGAGGGAGGGAAAGAGAGGGAGACAGGGAGAGAGAGGGAGACAGGGAGAGAGAGGGAGACAGGGAGAGAGAGGGAGACAGGGAGAAAGGGGGAGACAGGGAGGGAGAGAGAGAGAGAGAGACACACAGGGAGGGAGAGAGAGAGACAGGGAGGGAAGGAGAGAGAGACAGGGAGGGAGGGAGGGAGGGGGAGACAGAAGAGGGAGGGAGGGAGACAGAAGAGGGAGGGAGACAGGGGGGAGAGAGAGGGAGACAGGGGGAGAGAGAGAGGGAGACAGGGGGAGAGAGAGAGGGAGACAGGGGGAGAGAGAGGGAGACAGGGGGAGAGAGAGGGAGACAGGGGGAGAGAGAGGGAGACAGGGGGAGAGAGAGGGAGACAGGGGGAGAGAGAGAGGGAGACAGAGGGAGAGAGAGAGGGAGACAGAGGGAGAGAGAGAGGGAGACAGGGGGAGAGAGAGAGGGAGACAGGGGGAGAGAGAGAGGGAGACAGGGGGAGAGAGGGAGACAGGGGGAGAGAGAGGGAGACAGGGGGAGAGAGGGAGGGAGACGGGGAGAGAGAGAGGGAGACGGGGAGAGAGAGAGGGAGACAGGGGGAGAGAGAGAGGGAGACAGGGGGAGAGAGAGAGGGAGACAGGGAGGGAGAGAGAGGGAGACAGGGAGGGAGACAGGGAGGGAGAGAGAAAGAGACAGGGAGGGAGAGAGACGGAGACAGGGAGGGAGAGAGACGGAGACAGGGAGGGAGAGAGACGGAGACAGGGAGGGAGAGAGACGGAGACAGGGAGGGAGAGAGACGGAGACAGGGAGGGAGACAGGGAGGGAGGGAGATAGGGAGGGAGAGAGACGGAGAGAGGGAGGGAGAGGGACGGAGAGAGGGAGGGAGAGGGACGGAGAGAGGGAGACAGGGAGGGTGAGGGAGACACCCACCCACTGATACACACACCCACTGATACCCACTGATACACACACACACACACCCACACACTGACACACACCCACTGACACACACCCACTGATACACACCCACTGATACCCACACCCACTGATACCCACACCAACCCACTGACACACCCACTGATACACACACACACCCACTGATACACACACACACACACACTGATACACCCACACAAACACACCCACACACACCCACTGATACACACACCCACCCACTGATACACACACACCCACTGATACACCCACACCCACCCACTGATACACACACACACACACACACACACACACACACCGATACACACACACACACCGATACACACACACACCCACTGATATACACACTCCCACTGATATACACACTCCCACTGATATACACACTCACACACACCCACTGATACACACACACCCACACCCACTGATACACACACACACACACACACCCACTGATACACACACACACACTGATACACACACACAGATACACCCCGCCTCCCCCTGCACCGCCCGCCAGCCCCTGCACCGCCCGCGACCGCGCAGCCATCACTGCCTGCCCCCGAGCCCATCTCCCGGGGGCAAAGGTGGGAGCGCCGGGGGGCAAAGGTGGGAGCGCCGGGGGGCAAAGGTACAAGCACAAGGGGGCAAAGGTACGAGCACCGGGAGGCAAAGGGACGAGCGCCACGGGGCAAAGGTACGAGCGCCGGGGGGCAAAGGTACGAGCGCCGGGGGGCAAAGGTACGAGCGCCGGGGGGCAAAGGTACGAGCGCCGGGGGGCAAAGGTACGAGTGCCAGGGGGCAAAGGTACGAGCGGCGGGGGGGCAAAGGTACGAGCGGTGGGGGGCAAAGGTGCGAGCGCCGGGGGGGCAAAGGTGCGAGCGCTGGGGGGGCAAAGGTGCGAGCGCCGGGGGGGCAAAGGTGCGAGCGCCGGGGGGGCAAAGGCAGGCGCAACCCCGCTACCACCACCTATTACCCACCCTTGGCTGGGACCCGGGACAGAAGGGGGACACTCACCGCACACAGAGGAGCCAGGAGCGGGAAGGCAGTCACAGTCACGTGTGCTCTGTACAAAGCGGAAGCCCCGCCCCCAGCTTCCTCTGACATGCCTGCAACCAATCCCCTGCGGGCCGGCTGGCATTCTAAGTCCCACCCCCGGCATTCTCCTTCATTCAGTCCCATGCGGGCCGGCCGGCATTCTAAGTCCCACCCCCGGCATTCTCCTTCATTCAGTCCCCCCGGCAGCATTCACACACACATTGTACATAGAAAATACTTACCGGCCGCCGCATTCTCCTCACCGCCGCTGCCCCACAATACCGGGACCAGGGACAAAAACGGGACGGACTTAAAACCGGGACAGGACACAAAAAACCGGGACTGTCCCGGCAAAACCGGGACGAATGGTCACCCTACATAGGTTGAACTTGATAAACCTATGTCTTTTTTCAGCCTCATCTACTATGTAACTACAGTACTGTATGTAGCTAAATCTGTAGGTACCACAACATTTCCTGTAAAGAAAACTACTGTAATCTTACACAATATAAAGTTAATCATTTTGCAATAATTACATTGCTGAGAAGCACGGTGCTTTATTTATCACTGCATGTTTTCAGTCTCAAACATTTCATTCAAGCATACGAGTCTCAATAATGTGTCAATGTGATATTTAATTATCTACCGTATTTAAAAAGGTTTCACAACCTGTAAAGAATCCACTTCCTGCATAGAATATCGCACCTTTAACATCTCTGGAAAGCGGATATTCACTTAGCTTTTTATCTAGGTTGACGTAATTGGGTAGTAATGATGTATAACCATACCTGTGTAGGGAACTTTCAATAATGGGGTTATATAAACCATTATAGTCCATATTTACCCAGAGATGCTATACCCTCAGACACCTTCTGCCACTGGAAGACCCCGCACAGATCATTCAACTGAATGGGCCATTAAAGGGTCATATTCCCCAAGCAGTACTATTCCTTAACACCTTCCATGCCAGAAGGGGTCTTACAGACTACTCACTTGAATGGGCCATGATGTACTAGGCAGTGTCGGAAGGTGCCTGATGGAGTCGCACTACTCAGTGAATATAGTCTTAAGTCAACACCAGTTGTGTAATGGGATTGGGCATTTAGGAACTAGAATTTGGGAGGGACTCAGAAAATTATACACAATTATGGTTCTAATGTTGTGATTAATGCAGTCAATACTACAGGATGTTGTACTCACCCCTTGATAAAAAAAGGAATGGAATCAATGAATTTGGGTCAGAGCAAAACAAATAATCCTAAGATTGTATAACACAATACACCCCCACCCTTCTTCCCCATTATTGGCCAAGGTAGGTGGTGAAAAGTCACGGCACATTTAAAAATGAACCTCTGTTTGACCGCAAAACAACAACATCCAACATCAAACAGATGTATCTGGTATGTACAGTATTTTGTATGTGTACAAGAGTTAGGGAGAAGCCCATTGAGCTTAAGGCAGTTCAAAAGTTATGGGAGCCAGCAGTTCGAGGTGAAAAGAAAATAGCAAAAGGCAAACAAGAGGAAATGAGGAGAAATGAGAAAATGAAAAAGAAAACTAGGAGAGATTAGAGTGGTAGGAGATGATTCACAGGAGGCTCAAAAGGATTAGGCTAATAAAACAGAGAGGGAGAAAAATAATAAGGATTCAAGGTAGGTTTTGGAGAGTTAATAGTGAATAAAACATACAAGACTTAAAATGAAATGCTGAAAACAAAACTGGGACATAAAACGGTGCCTACTCCATATGACATTCAAATAGCTTTCTTCTCCAACTCTGGAAAATGTCAGGTTCATTCAAACACACGGGGCTACACCCTTCCCTAGCACGGAGACGATTGCTCGTGCAATGTTCCATACTAAATAAAGGCCAATCTGAGCATGATCAAATAGAGCAGGTTGTAGAAAATGGCAGTTAGAAAATCACATACAGTACAAGCATAAACATGTTATAAAAAGCACTAAACAAAGAAAAAATGAATAGACATGAGTGTAGCAAAACCTTTATGTATTTACTTAAACTTAAGTAGAGGGATATGTTAAGTTGACCTGACAATTTTGAAGGAGTACAGTAGCGGAGTGGTAATGTCACTGCCTTTGAAGTGCTGTACAGTAGGTGACGCCGGCTTGCATCTCTGTGTCACCTCTCCTTGGGCAAGTGATTTTATCTCCCTGTGCCTCCGGCACCAAAATTAGTTTAGAATGGCCGAGTCACACAGGGATAAGATGACTTGTCCCAGATGTAATGGGGCTGGTGCTGGTTACACGTCCCATTAACTGCAAATCTGGGCTTTTTCACTGTATATAGAAACAACCATCTGGAGAGGTTATATAATGCCAATCACAGCCCTTCTGCACCTAAAGCTGAAGTCATCGTCACATCAAATAATACCACCCTAATGAAAGCACTGGAAGCATCCATCACTAAAATCCACTACAGTATATGCTATACCATGCGTGGCCAACTTCAGTTCTCAAGAGCCACTGACAGGTCAGGTTTTAAGGCTATCCCTGCTTCAGCACAGGTGGTTCAATCATTGGATCAGTCGTTGACTGAGCCACCTTTACTGAAGCAGGGATATCTTTAAAACGTGACCTGTTGGTGGCCACTCCTGTGCTATACATATGTAGCCCCTTTTTCGCCCAGCCACTCTGTGTAGGTGGTGGTATTAGGCCACTAATGATGCAGATATATCTCACGGAAAATGTTCTCTCTGTGGCAGGTTCTGTGGGATAAGTGCTAGTGAGAATCTCAGGTTATCCCCAAACTTTACCACTTTATCAGGACTGTAGTGCTGCCAAGGTTGCACTTCTCTTTCAAGTGAAGCCCTAACCGGATCAGTGTACGTCTTCTAATAACTGCAGCATTCACATCCTAGTATAGCTGAACCCTGTTATAACGCGGTCCTCGGGGTCCACAGAATGAGACCGCTTTATATTCGGGATAACGTTATAAACAGACACTACCAGACACTGTCCTAGGAACTAGATAAAATAATATCTAGGATACTTGTTAACTTAATATCACAAGTCCCCACACTTTCTGAGGTATAACATATATTTGATAGAAACTCTGGCTAAATCATGTGATTCTTGTAGTGTGTGCTTCAGAAATGAAATAATAGGTATGGTGCGGAATACCACCAGCAACCCATCATGTAATTAAACATTACATCCACATTAATGCAGCCTGCAAGAAAGCTTGAGTTGCTGAATTCTGTCAATGGATATAGTTAATGACACAAATTACCTACAGATATATGTAGTGGTCAGAGGTGCATTGCCGAAACCGAATAATAATAATAGTTTGTTCTTGTATAGCGCTGCTAGTTTTACATAGCGCTTTACAGAGACATTTTGCAGACAGTCCCTGCCCCATGGTGCTTACAATCTATGTTTTTGGTGCCTGAGGCACAGGGAGTTAAAGTAACTTGCCCAAGGTCACAAGGAGCCGACACCGCGAATTGAACCAGGTTCCCCTGCTTCAAACTCAGTGCCAGTCAGTGTCTTTACTCACTGAGCCACTACTAATAAATGAGCATGGAGCTAGGGCACTATTGCCACTGCTACAGGAGTTGGAGTTCAGAATGGGCTGTTTATGGAGGTCTCCGTCTGGGCTTATATATCAATACAAACAAACAGTCTTTTATTGAACATTAGGAAGCTAACAGCAACTTCACTTGACAAGACTTCCTGGGTTTCCACGGATGGGCTTCACAGAAATTACAGTAGAGTGACCTTTGGTGCTGGTGGAAATATCTGCCTGTCCTGGCCATGTGCCAGGATCTCCATCCTATCCACGCCTTGCACTGAATAGTGATGGACTACAGTATATTACTTATACGCTACGCAAGTGATCAACCTCTGACTAGGATTCATCAGATGGTCCCAGGGGGCAGAAGCATCATTAACCCATCCTTTTCCAGATAGGGGGCCACATATACATTGTACATGTTTTTTACTAGTGGGGTCATTTGCCTTTACCATATATATTTTTTCCCAACAGAAAGCCACTTTAAATATAAAAAATGGGTCACTTAACAAATCTTAGACAATATTTGTGTTCTGTATTCTCTACATCATAGGATAACTTTCATAAAGAACTGCATACAGTACATACGTTCCAAATATATATTTTTACATGGGTTA
The DNA here is from genome assembly GCF_040206685.1 of Ascaphus truei. Classification (NCBI taxonomy): domain Eukaryota; kingdom Metazoa; phylum Chordata; class Amphibia; order Anura; family Ascaphidae; genus Ascaphus; species Ascaphus truei. The sequence goes on from NC_134486.1 coordinate 370,046,831, forward strand.
CTGCAGTGGTTCTCAAAAGATACTACAGTAAATCAATCTTACAGTACTCATTTTAAAAAATCACCCAGGATAGTTGTGAGCAACCTGTAGCCAAAAGAGGTTAATGTATACACATTATATTTATACTGTATTATGATTTCTCATTCAGTTTCTTTTACAATACAATGCTAGAGTATTTTCTTCCAATGACATCCCAGATAGTGACCATGACAGAGAAACACAAGTACAGTAGCACAGACCTGTTTTTAACTCAGGTGGTTAACTGCTGGACAAGGAACCATCACCCGTTGAACACGTATCTTTGCATCTTTTTTTGTTTCTTTCTTGTGTGCCCTTCTGTGTGAACTCATTGGACCCTCAACAGATGGAAGGGTATTTGTATGTTAAGTACTTAGGACAACCTGTTTTTTAATGCTAGCGCATTATAACTATTAACGGAGCCGTAACTTTGTGGAGCTAAAAGCATACAAAAAAGCTCTTGTCTAAACAACGACAACGCCAATTAATATATTGGTAGTATGCAAAAATACTTGCCCACTGTCAGAGAATAAATATTCCAAGTGTGTCATGTACACTTCCCAAAGTGGAACATTGTATCGTTGAGCCAGAGAGAGAGAGATCTTGTACACATTTTCTTCAAGTGTTCTAGATGAAAAAGAAAAAAAGACAACATTTAATCAAGTGGCATAGAAAGCTTCAAACCATTATATACAATGCTCAAACAGGAGGACAACATTAGAAAATAGGCACAATCATGGTCATCGAACCAATGAATTTCAGATGATGTTAGCGGTCCAACAGATTGTCTTCAATTTATTTGGTGATATAGAGCCGGAGAGCGCAAACTTTTTTTCCCTGCGCCCCCCACAGTCAGTCCCCCAGTTTGCGCACCGCTTATAGACAGGGCTGCAATGCACTGCAATAACACAGAATACTCATTCATTCATCTATAGTGCTGTGGTAATCCTAGCACGTTATATAATATCACCATACTGTGTAAGAAGCTTCTTACAGTATGTAGCAGAGTCCTCCTCCTTACCTCCGGTGAGGGGGTAACTGTTGGGTGGTCCGCTGGAGCTCCGCACGATCGGGAGTGTGGGGGCAGCCATGTTTGCAGGGCGCGCATGCGCAGAATCGGGAGTGCGGCTGCCATCTTGGAATGCCTCTGCATATACAGCAACGGGACTACATGTCCCAGAATCCTTAGGGGTATTCCAGGGGATTCTGGCAGTGAGAAGGACAGGATATCCTCTGCGTGCAGAGAGCATGCGAGTCATTCCTGACAGAGGAGTGAAGGAATAAGGTAGTGTCCAGGGAGCAGTGCTTCCTGGACTAGGCCCAGACCTTGCCCCTTAGGCCCCAGCTAGGCCCTTAGCCAATCTAAGTTCTGTGCTAGAGGGAAGGCCTCAGATAGGGACTCTTCCTCTTTAGTACTAGTGCTACGCCGGTGGACGGACGGCCACACGGCAAACTGTGGCCTGGGACCAGGCCATAGTATTCCTGGACACTTAGGTGAGACACTCCAGCTAAACCTCACCCCACGAGGTGGATCGGGACCCTTAGGAGGGGAATTGTTGTCGGAGGCCCCGCTGCGTGGGACCTACTCAAACGCACCTCTACACGCTGCACCTGGGTACTGCACCCAACGTGCACCAACATTCACAGGGGGTAGCGCTACCTCACATTTGGGTGGGATTGCTGGAACAGACACCAGGCGTTATTGGTGCCACCACACCCTCAGTACTTTGGGGATACCACTCAGTGTTTGGGGTCACGGCCTTATATTGTTGCGGCCTTTTAGTCTGTGTGTTATATATTGTGTACAGTAAAGCTCAGTTATATATGTTGGAGTGGTGTGTTGTTTATTACAGTGTGTTGGTCCCTGTGAGGGGTTATCCCGCCAACGCTGGGATCCTCATAGGTGGATGCACGCACAGAGATAGAGCTCACCCCAGGCTCCCAGAAGCGGAAGCTTAGGCCTCTTGTGAGTATACAGGTACAGCAGCACGCGTAGTTGCCCACATATTTCCTTTAGGCATGGGGAAAGGGGGTTACAAGTATAATGTTTATTACCTACAGAAATAGTTAAAGGTTACACATGTGGCTGAGGTCAATATTCACTAAAGGGTGCTCAGCTTTAGAACGACCTAACCCATTCCAATAAAGGGGAGTTTAGACACGCTAAAGCTTAGCACCTTTTAGCTAACATGGGCCTTAGTCTCGTAACTTTCACTCCAACTTTTTGTAGTTTGTCACATATATACATTACACCAGGGGAGCGCAAACGTTTCCTGTCTTCCTTGTCCCGCTCTCACACCCCCCACCCCACCACCTGGTAACCGCATCAAATGACGCTGCGCGGTCATGTGACGTCACATGACCCGCCGGGTCATTTGACGTGTGACGCCACATGGCCTCGCGGCGTCATGACGACGCGTCACAGCCGGCTGAATCCCGGTAAGGGAAGTGTTGCTGGGGCCTCACGCAGCCCCCCCCCCCCGACCCCCAGGCATTTCATTTAAATGTGTGGCGCAGAGTGCGGGGCCTCTGCAACCGCCCACACCCCATCAGCAAATTCTCCCGCCTCTCTGTTTGCGCACCCCTGCACTACACAATACAGAAACAGTGTTTAATACCAAGATAAGTTTTTCAATGTGTCGCTTTCAACATGGAATTATTTTTTATATCACACACACACAGAAAACGCTAATACGTCACATCAATATTTGAAACCGATATCCATTTCCTCTGTTGTACCTATCTATTTACATGACTGCCACATACTGCTTTCTATTTATATCACAAATGACATGAATAATTCTGAGAACCTGTATCCAGGATTGTGGAGAGAAGGAATCCTACGCAGAGGCAGACTTTTATACCTGAAAAGCAATATTCTGCTAGTCTTTTACGTCGATAATACAACTGTGCATATCTACGGCTGAGATTATACTATTAGCGCGATGGCGGTCGCATAACAAGCACAAATGGCATAATCCCTATGCGGCCGCAATTAGTGGGCGCGCACAGGACGGAGCGCGATGGTGCGACCGCGTTTTGAAAAGACAGAAAATGTTGTCTTTTCAAGCGCGGCCGCATGACGTCAGCGTCACGCGAGTGGTTCAGCCAATGAGGGCGAACTAGTTTCATGACGCGTCCGCCACGCCTCTCCAATCGCCTGCAGCTCAGTGCACACATCGCTGGGGCAAAATCATGCGCGAGGCTATGCGGTCAATGGCGCGTGCAAGTAAGCACTATAATCTTAGCCTACTGACTGCTGTAAAATAGCCAAAACACCAAGCTGCTACACCCCACTCAAGAGACGTATAATGCATTGCAGAGCATTGCGGTGTGTGCCCATCAGCAACAAAGAGTTTGAACTCGTCGTTTATCTCTGGCAGAAAAATATATGTGTCTTTGTAACTCCGCGACCTAAATATGCTACAGTGTTCCAACACGATCTTAAAGATCAGCATAAGGTCAGTAAAAATGTTTCTTATTTTGCCCTAAGAGAAATCGTGTGGGAGAAGATACATTTGCTTCAAATAACAACCAAGCCATTTCCAAGAAAATAAAAGGACCAGAACAACACAAACTATTGCACACATTAGAAACTAATGGTCTGAAAACGCTGGCATTTAAACGGTTTCTTTGGTGGTTGTTACGGAAAACAGACAAAAAAAAATATGGGGGAAAAAACGAAACACTGACTACTACATACAAAAATTTGAAATGTTTTAATGATGCTCTAGTAAATGTTATCTTAAGATCGCTAGTTAATAATTTGACTTATAACATTAAGATTTTGTAAACAACTTCTCAAATGTAGTTGAGAAAACACATTAAAATTAGGTTTTGAGTTTTATTTTCCTCCGCCGTTGGCCTGCATTCAACATAATTTAAGTACGGAGCTTCGTGGCCAGAAAATCGAGCTGGAGAAATGGGAGATGCTCAGCTCGGAAAAAGGGTGAGTGGGCCTGTGTGTGCACACGGCATCGCACAAACAAAACTAGTGCAAGGTAGTAAAACACGCCCACATTTGTTGAAAAAAAGTATCAATTTTTTTTAAGGCATTATTTCAAGCTTTAACAACATGACCCCATTTTAGAGACATTTTAATATTTCCAAAGAGGAAGGTCAAGTATGTTTGTAATTCAGTTACAAAATATTTAAAGGCCCTAAGGCAGGGGTTCTCAACTCCAGTCCTCAAGACCCCTTCCCCACCCAACAGGTCAGGTTTTCAGGATATCCCTGCATTAGCACAGGTGGAAGAATGAGCCACGGATTGAGCCACCTGTGCTGAAGCAGGGATATCCTTAAAATCTGACCTGTTGGTGGCCCATAAGGTCTGGATTTGGTCACCACTGATATACAGTGTAGTACAAGCTACTCTAATATAATGGCTTACTTGCGCTATTTATGCATGTCAGGTTTCATGAGCTGTGCACTAACTTGGGGGGGAAGAAAGTGTGCCCACACATTTGCTCTTTGGTCACATAAAACACCAAATTTAAGCAGTTGAGGTTTGCCTTTCTGAGCCCATTTAGCCTAAATATTAATAATAATAATCTAAACAAAATCCTATACACATGCCATAAGGTAAGACATTTATGGAATCAAATGCTTTATCTAGCTGCTGAAGTTCTTTAGAGGCTAATCAGTTTTTCAGACTATTTCATACACGAACATGCTCTCTAAAGATGAAACTAGATGATGATCTTAATTTGCTATGCAGGTGAAGAGATTACTGCTTTGTAATTGGAAATCAATTTCTATCCCATCCCCTTTGGGAGGCTATTTAACATTTGACTAGTTTGACTTTGGATGCATTTTCTCATTATAGGTGCAATACTGTCCTAAATCAACTTTCAGCTCAACACATTATACTGTATGAGTGGCTGATTACAAGTACTAAAACAAATGAAAATCTAGTGCCTTGTCTCATTCCTCCCTGTTCATTGGCTCACTCTCCCAAGCGATGTTAGTAGCATCATCAGGCTTGAATTAAAGATTCATATGGCAGTTGTGGTCGGCGCCAGGAATTAGGGATCATCAGAGGGAGTGAGACCTAACACTTAGAAAGTAAGTTTAGGAGAGATGCTCGTTACTTAGGTATGTAACCCTCACAGCTGTTCAGGGTGCTGGGTCGGTGCAGGCTGGGCATGGATATGCAGATCGAATAATGATGGGCGCCAGGAACTTTTAAAGTACAAACATGAGCTTTATTCACATCTGTTTATAATACTTGCCATACAAAAGACAGACTTCACTTCAGCCATTAACTGGCGGCAAACACTATGGTTACTCTGTGCTTCTCTGGATAGCTCTCACTCCTACGCTGGGGAGGTACTCATGCTGGTTTCCATTAGTATTGGTTAGATTGACAATCTCCTGCATAGCGTCAATAAGGACCTCTCTCAGGTGGGACCATGGTGGGTATATACACTGCTCTCTGGGATCAGTATCCTGTTACTGTGTACAGCAAGCATGTCAAACTCAAAGGCTAACACGGGCCAAATAAACAAGGTTTAAGTTTAGGTGGGCCGCTAAAACACAAAAACTTAAATTTTCATAGAAACGTAGGTTTATTTCGAAAAGTACAGTATAAAAAAAAAAAAGAACGATAAAATTTATGTTTTCTTCCTGACACTTGGCATCTCTGACTCTCTCTCCCTCCCTCTCCCTGACTCTCACTCTCTCTCTCTCTCTCTGACTCTCACTCTCTCTCTGACTCTCACTCTCTCTCTCACTCTCTCTCTGACTCACTCTGACTCTCACTCTCACTCTGACTCTCTCACTCTCTCTCTGACTTTCTCTCTCTCTCTCTGACTTTCTCTCTCTCTCTCTCTCTCTGACTTTCTCTCTGTCTCTCTCTCTCTCTCTCTCTGACTTTCTCTCTCTCTCTCTGACTTTCTCTCTCTCTCTGACTTTCTCTCTCTCTCTGACTTTCTCTCTCTCTCTGACTTTCTCTCTCTCTCTGACTTTCTCTCTCTCTCTGACTTTCTCTCTCTAACTCTCTCACTGATACGCACTCTCTCCCCCTGACACTCCCTCTCTCCCTCTCCCTGACACTCACTCTCTCCCTCTCCCTGACACTCACTCTCTCCCTCTCACTCCCTCCCTCTCCCTGACACTCACTCCCTCCCTCTCCCTGACACTCACTCCCTCCCTCTCCCTGACACTCACTCTCCCTCCCTCTCTGTGACTCTCCCTCCCTCTCTGTGACTCTCCCTCCCTCTCTGTGACTCTCCCTCCCTCTCTGTGACTCTCCCTCTCTGTGACTCTCCCTCCCTCTCTGTGACTCTCCCTCCCTCTCTGTGACTCTCCCTCCCTCTCTGTGACTCTCCCCCCCGTCTGTGACTCCCTCCTCTCTGTGACTCTCCCCCCTCTCTGTGACTCTCCCCCCTCTCTGTGACTCTCTCCCCCTCTCCCACACACACTCTCTCTCTCTCTCAGACACACACTCTCTCTCAGACACACACACTCTCTCTGACACACACACTCTCTCTCAGACACACTCCTCTCTCTCAGACACACTCTTCTCTCTCTCTCTGACACACTCTTCTCTCTCTCTCTGACACACTCTTCTCTCTCTCTCTGACACACTCTTCTCTCTCTCTCTGACACACTCTTCTCTCTCTCTCTGACACACTCTCTCTCTCTCTCTGACACACTCTCTCTCTCTGACACACTCTCTCTCTCTGACACACACACAGACACACACACAGACACACACACACAGACACACAGACACACACACAGACAGACAAACACAGACAGGAAATCGGAAAGGGGGAGGAAATCGGAGCAGGAGGGCAAGGGGGAAGCAATTGAAGGCAGGCATGGAGCAGAAGTCACCTGACTTCAAGCATGGAGCAGTAGTCACCTGACTTGCTCCATGCAGCAGGAAGAGGCGGGCAGCAGGAAGAGGCGGGCCTCACTATGCAAGCTCCGGGCTAAAAACACACTCTCAGACACACTCACTCTCTCTCTCCCTCTCAGACACTCTCTCTCTCTCTCAGACACACACTCTCTCTCTCTCAGACACACACTCTCTCTCTCTCAGACACACACACACACACACAGACACACAGACACACACACACACACACACACTCACTCAGACACACACACAGACACACACACACACACACACAGACACACACACACACACACACACACACAGACGCACAGACGCACACACACGCACACACACAGGAAATCGGAACGGGGGAGGAAATCGGAGCAGGAGGGCAAGGGGGAAGCAATTGAAGGCAGGCATGGAGCAGTAGTCACCTGACTTGCTCCATGCAGCAGGAAGAGGCGGGCCTCACTATGCAAGCTCCGGGCCCAAAAATCGATTATGCGTCTGAGGTACTACTCTGAGAACTCCTGCAAACATATGCTTACTCATTTTCCTGCAGGAGAACAATCTTGGGCCATTACTATGGGCGCTAATTATGTACAGCATGTTCCGTAACTGAAACCAATAAATGATGACAGGACATCCTTAATACACATAACTATACACTTAAACCTATATACATGACTCACGGTGAGGCCCTCTACCTGAACTTAGAGGAACCTGCTTCTAGAACATTGGGTGGAGCTATATACATTCTTCTATCTCCTTATAGTGACATCACTGGTCACAAGACATCCTACATCACATGGTGGCAACACCATAGTGATTCCATCCGGTAACCCAATAGGGCCTTTAGCCACTTACACTAATTAGTAGTCTCCAGAGGGGGACTACAAATATTATGTATGCTACATTTCATTTATTTGAAGGCATTTATCTAATGTATAGCTTCTATGACATTACTAAAACTGTTTCTTCATGCTAAATTAAGGTTGAACAATTTTTCTAATGTGGGACCCAAACCTATACGTTGGATACAACCATTTCAAGTAACGGTGAATATGCTAGTACTATTGTCGGATGTCCCTGCATTACTGAGGAAAGATTGCTGTAGTACTCCTAATACTGAGCAAGCCAAACATTTCTAGAGCACTGCAACTATCACTGTACATACAGTAGTTGCATACAAAACAGGTTTGCTGAAAGATTCACAAAAGTGCACGATCTATTTAACAATTTGGCCCATATTTATTAAGTAGTGTTATTTCATAGGACAACGTCTGCGGCTGGAAGACACCTTAAAGCCTATTTAAGTGAATGGGCCGTATGGTCTCTTATGCTGCAGTAAGTGTTTTATGGACTAGAACCACTTGCCAAATATGGCCCATAGTCAGAACCGGCTCTTTGAAAAAAAATCAAAATCAACGTCAAAAAAGGAAGGTGCCACTGAGAAATAACTTGTACTGTAACTTTCTGTTCTATGTACAGTGATAATAAAACCTCACCCAAGTTCACTGGGAATGTAACGCTCACAAACCACGTGGTTCACAGTACCGTATAAAATGCATGTGTATGTTGAACAGCAGTGCATCAGCTTTTACAGTAAACAAGCTACTTTATCACTGATCCTAACAAACAACAGGTGGTGTCTGATTTCCATAGCCACAAATGGATATTATTTAATATATTCAAAATTGGTCACAGAGTTGAGACAGCTAACGTTAACTGAAGGGATGAAAATGACAGCTTACTCTGCATGCATTCTTGATGAGTGCCTTTGCCCTAACTTGACGTGTTTGAAGATGCTGGTTGCCTGACTTGGCCGCTAAAGCAATACCATGCATATAAAAAGGTCACCTACCCTCCACAAAGCTGATTGAAATAAAAATGCTCTCTTCTTCTGTTTAGTAAAAGCTTTGCGGGGAAAATGTGATTATGTATTCAGGTTGCTACGCAGAGAGAAGGAAAGGAATGAAACCCCTGCTGCCTTTCCGAGCGTTAACATGTCACCAGATATTGCAGTATGTTGATTTTTAGCAAAAACTTTAGGAAAAGTTCTTTAAAAACACATCAGCATTTTCTTTTTAAGTTACATTCATCAAAAAGGTAGGTTGAGTGCTTCCATTAAATGTCTTTATTTAGAAACCATGACACACTAGAAAGCGGCATTTAAGGACAACAAGGATTTCTCTCGTCATTCAAAATATCTTAAGACTTGAGCATCCTTTCTATATAATAAGGGAGTGTCTGTCTGTCAATCACACTCCGTATCTGCTGTAACAGGGGTGGGCAAGTCCGATCCCCAAGGACCACCGACAGGTCAGTGTGACAGGGTGAATGAACGTCACCAGCCATATACCTGGCAAACCTATGTTTAGGCTTGCAGTGCAGCAGTGACGAGGTTAAGTTTCAGTTGAGAAGGGCTGCTTAATTAGTCTGACCCCAGCTGCATAATCAAGGTGTTTTAAAAACCCCAGGCTGTACACACATGCAAGCTAGCTGGTCAGGAGACAGGACTGAAATACTGAAGAGATTACTGCTATAAGGTCTGTGTTTCAAAGTACATGTGTGATAACTGTCTGTGTCCTGCATGCTAAAGAGAAGCTGCCTTGTTTTCTATGCTGAAGAGAAGCTGCCTTGTTTTCTATGCTGAAGAGAAGCAATTTTGTTTTTGTCTGCTGAAGAGAAGCTATTTTGTTTTTTTGTGTGCTGTATGTTTTTAAGGCTCAATAAATAAGCCTTATCAAGAGAATCCGCGTGTGTGGTTGCAGGTACCCTGCAACAGTCAAGTTTTAAGGATATCCTTTATTCAGAACAGGTGGTTCAGTCAAAGACTTAGCCACATGTGCTGAAGCAGGGATATCCTTAAACCTGACCTGTTGGCAGCCCTTTGGGATTGGAGTTGCCCATCCCTGCCCTACAACCTTTTTTGCTACCCCGTCATGTTATACATCGTTGGAAAGCTCTCTGCAAATACTCTCTAGGACAACTGTTCCGATCTTTTCAAAAAGCTTACCCCAAAGTTTCGCCCAAACTGTTTTAATCTCCACTCTATCATCGGGCTGTGTTAATTCCACTGCCCCCCTCCGGACATTTTACAAATTATAGTACTTCAACGGTTACTACTCTGAACAGGCACCTAATTATTTAATTACACAAAACTACAAGCTGTTTGTCCGAAATTCGGATCACTTGGGATTCAATTACAATACAGCCCACGCATCCACGCAGGCAGAGCTGGACACATTTTGTTGCCATGATCTTTATTGTGGAATGTGCATGAATTGCATGACTGCTGTAATGGGATACGGAGCCTGCTGTGCATACTCTGCTCCCACACGAGTGGGAAGGTAAAAAAAGAGTGTGCAAGTTCTATGGGCTACATGAAGGTAAGGTAAGGACACAAAGGAAGGACACAGATGAGATACAGTGAAGTGGCAGTAAAGTGCATAGAGTACAGGGAAAGAGAACTTAATGGTATAGGCAAAGAGGGTATATAGGACATGGAATATTGAGAAAGAAAGCAACAATTGAGACGCAGCGACCTCTATTCAATATGCTGTGAAGTGGCTTCCCTGTGCTGGAGCACATTTTAGCCCCATGCATTTGAATTTGACAAGGCAATATTAAAACAAAGATTGAATAGTGAGAGAGGACGAGGGCCACACACGGACAGGATAGAGTCCTCAAACGCTGCACAAAGAAAAGAACCAGCATTAAAAGCGAAGGGAACGGAGGTGTTTTATTAGAGACTTACACGCTGCTGCAATTAAGTTTGTCATACTGTACGTTTCAAATTAAACAACAGACAAAATCCTGCCTATTAGATTACATGTAGGTTTAATAAATACATTCCATAATACATTGAGCCTTTATTCTGTCTGTCCCTTTTCACCTGATTATTTTGACTACAGGACAACAATAAAGGAGGCAGACAGTAAAAAGATATTGAAAACAAATGGCTGTAAAGACATAACTTGGGTAGGAGACTTGGGCGATAATTCTACACTGTTGAAAGTGGCCAATCACACCCCCCTCCCCCTGCCCGCACCCCGCTGAGTAATTGGTTTATTACTTTAGTCTCTATTTAATGATCACTGAGCTGTGGGATGCGATCAGCAGTTTTGCTCGGTTTTTGCTAGACAGAAGTGACCAGCATGTGGGTTTTCATCAGTAGATATATGTGGGGCTTTGAGACCTCGCATGCCTTAACTAGTCTTGCTTTAAGATGTGCAAAACCTATTAGGTTGAATGAACAGAGTGTATCTTTCTAGAATTTCAATTGTACTTTTACTCTGTATCTTAATGCTATGAGAAACAGAGGGAGACGGCATTGCATACCAATTCATTGCACAAAACCCCTTGCACTGAAAAGTCTAATTAAAAGCATATAAAACACTATAAAAATGATTCATGGTAGTCTCAAAGTTCAGCAGCATGCCATAATTGGCTCTTTCACACTTTGTTGTTCTCAGAGAGCAGGGATGACAAAAGCACATTATTGCACCATACAAACCCCATTATTTACTTGATAAAAATTCAGTGCTGTTTCACATCTTAGCAAAGGGGCAAAGTATACAAGATTAATTCAAAGACATTGCAGGCTAACCAGTTGGATTCTCACTGCATACACAGCAATTGATTTTTTTTTGAAGATTTTACTTTTGTGTGTTTTACTTTATTTCTCAAAATTATGCATAGAAGTTTATGGGGGAAATTCACTATGCTCTGATAACTCTGCATTGAGCTACGATGCCCCTTAAGACAAGGCATTAGCCATAAACGGTTTATCAAGCACCGATACTCCTTACAGGAGATAAGGGGATTTTAGTGTATGTACTATGAATGAACTTGACCCACTGTACCAGCAGTGGCCAACTCCAGCCCTCAAGCGCTACCAACAGGTCAGGTTTTCCGAATCCCTGCTTCAGCACAGATGGCCCAATGAGTGGCTCAGCCTTCGACTGTGCTGAAGCTGGGATATCTTGAAAACTGACCTGTTGGTAGCTGTTGACTACCCCTGCACCATACCATACAGATCTAGCACGTCACATTGGACCTGCAGATTATGCAATTTATACTGTACTGTGGTAACTTTGAGAAGTCACAGTCATTATTCACCAGCACTCAAAGTATAAAGCTGCATTAATTAAGGAGACTATAGAAAAGATATTGCATAGCAAGCAACATGTTAATGTATCCGCACTGGACAGCAATGTCTCTGGCTATACAGGCCTCCACCTGCCACACACCCCATGGGATATTCATTCCTACTGTACAGAAGGATTCAAATGCTCCATACATAGTACTACACTAATAATAACTACTTCACATAGCGCTTTTCTCCCAAAGAAATGCAAAGCGCTTCAGAACTACAATCCAGTGCGTGGGACACAGCACATAGGAATTATTACAGTCCCTGCCCCGATGAGTTTACAATCTGACTCTGGCGCCTGAGGCACAGGGCGATGGAGTGAGTTGCCCAATGTCACAAGACCTGTAGTACAAGGATGAACAGGAGGAAAAACGCAGGGCATTTTATTACAAATCGTGCTAGATCACCATGATCAATATTTGTAATAGTATCCGTCAGTTTTCTATTTGAGAAATATTGATAGAAACACATAATGCAGAGATTGTATACCTCTTCTGACTTGCAGTATAGCTGCTTCAGCACTCTTCCCCGCTTGCTCCATTCATCTTGCATAATGGGAGATCATTTACAATTGTAAATAAAGGAATAACATGGCTGAGGGGTTTCACTGTAACTCCAAAGTACACTGTGCTCGGTGGGACTGGGGTTCTAGAATCAGAACTGTTCGTTTACGAATAGCCCACGATCAGTAGCAAAATGAAATACAAAATGCATTGCCCAGCGAGGCCTTCTAATGCTGCTTTCCTATTCAAGGCCACAGTGCAAATACATTATTATGTACCAAGATGTTCAGCTAATCTAGCAAGCTAATTGGTATAACTTCACGTGCTCTGAGCGAGCATCTGAGAGGTGCTGCCATTTCACTCTCTCTTTCCTTTGGAAGATAGATTTTGTTTTCTGGCTCACAAGAAGAACATCTTTTGTTAATGCATTGCCAGATAACAGCATTGAGATGTGACTAAGAAAAAAGGGTGGTGTGAATAGCGCTAAACAATATATAAATTATACAAACACAATGTGAAAAATTATAAAGGACGGCTGCCAGGATTGTTATTTCAGCATTGAGATGTGGCAGCGTATCACAGCATTTCCCTTTACTTTCAGCAGTGATGATGAAATACCGTAGTCCGCATCCAGTTTGCTTCTGGTTTATTGGGTGAATAGATTACAGACTCTTCCTGTTAAGTTTCCGTTACAAATGTTTTAGGTTCAAATGAGCGCTACGCAGCTGTTTGAAAACCATGCTCCCTGGCAGCAAAAGTGTTACATTACAAAGGGTTAATACATGGCAATCATTCGTTGTCTGAGTTTAAGAGCAGATATTTCATGGCCTTTACATGCCTGAATGACTTATTCCCCAGTGACACACACAAAAAAAAAAGGAAGAGGTACAGATGTAGCAACCCTTGCGTTTGCGTTACTGTGGCCGTTGAGATTAACGCTTCGGAGAGACCCATCCAGTGGCGTGGCATGGACCCCCCCTCCCCCCCTCTGCAGCAAAATCACGGCAGACACTGTCCCCAACACTGCAGACTTTTGCTTTTATTTCATCCAGAGTGCTGGCTGGGGACAGCAAGCCTGACTACATCTGTACATATTGGAGGCGAAAGTTAACAATGTGTCAACACTAGAACCCAGATGACTGCACTCAAAGTGTAGTATGTAATAACCATATTAGTCAGGGTATACAATATCCCACTGTAGGAGTTAATTAACTCCCTTAAATTGACACATCAGAGTGAGTATTGTTCTCACATATAAAATGTTATTTTTTTTTTGTTATTTCAATAAATCACAGCGACGTCGTTTAAAAGTATATACACATAACAAAATAGTTTAAAAATCCCCAGGTAGGGCGGCTCGAGGTGGATATAGCTAACTATATTATATTATTAGAAATATCACTCTAGTCCTTATACTCTAATAATTCAGAAAACCTCCTAATTTATGAGTGGGGTATAATTATATCTGGATATCTTGAGTACCACCTATATAAACAAGTGCTACTACAAGTGATAGCACTGTTAAAATTGGTGCAGCTTACATATTCCCAATTTGAAATATATACACTAAAAAGGTTAAGGAAGCAGGAAAAGTGACCCCCGTGTGAGTTGTTACTGTGAGATAGTGGTACAGTGTGAAGGTTATGTTTGAAAGCCGTCTCTGGGATCTGCAGCCGCTCACTCAAATAGGGTAGTGAAATAACCTCAATAACCTTCTCAATGCAACAACCTTGAGCAAGTGAACCCCTTTAAATACAAAGAGGGGGCTGTGTAAATAGCCCAAAAGAGAGGCGCTAAAAAGGGTCGCTAAGAATGACAGATCAAATTCTTCCCAAGAAGACTCATAAACCACATGTACTGTATGTCATGCTGCCTGTTTCACCGCTTCATCGCATACTCTACCTACAGTATGAAGCGTAAATTATCCATCGGGACTGTTTCCGAAATGTTTATAGGATACATTAGTAGACAAGTTTCATGCCATTGATTGTCACGTATATTACTACTGTGAAGCGCTACAGTATGTATATTAATGGCGCTATATAAAGACATGCATACATTGATAAGTAGGCCCATATTTATGAGGTGGTGCTACTCCATAGGACGACTTCTGGCGGAATAGGACATTTGGTCACGCGTCGTTTTGCCGCAGCCGATCCACTGCTGGAACTCCCGCCGCCGGCTACTTCGAAGGTAAGTTTTATTATTGGTTGGGGTGGGGGGATAATGTAAGATTTTTTGTGGTTAGGCTATGGGTTTTTTTTAAGGGGGAAAGGCTTAGGGTAGGGTGTTTTTAGGGTAGGAGATTTAAGGGTAAGGGGATTTAGTTCAGGGGGTTTACTTACCTTAGCAACCGGCAACAAAGTGGTCGGAGGCAGAAGCTTCCGGCGGCGGAGAGTGTCGCGGCGAAGCACTGGCGGCCACTTGGTCGCAGCAAAACAGCTGCGACTAAATGCCCTAGACCGCACTTCTGGCCCATCCACTGTGTCTTATGGAAAAGAACAAAATAAACCATTTCGGAAAAAAATAAAAATCCATGGCCCCCCCGTACTGTATTAGGTATCCAAATGACTGTCATTGACCAAGAGAGTCAACTGGAAGTTATGAGAAACACGCTCTATTTCATTATACTGGGGTTCATGAGCCTACAAACACATTGCAAAGCAGGTGTTGAAGACCCCTTTTGCAGGGAAGGGGTTAAAGTTTGAGTTTTTATGCCCCTTTTCCCCCCTTTTTTTACTTCTCTTCCCACTTTATTTCTAAGATCCCGTTGCACAAAGCTTCCAAGGGATTGTACTAAATGGCTAACTACAGCAAACAGACGGCGAAGAAAGTCCTTGCAAGGCAGCTTTATACGCGGTCACACGTTAAGTTAAGGTGGGTACAGAGCGTACACATTTCCTGTAGTGGTTTTCAGAGTGGATGGGCTGAAATATGCAGGGTACAGCAGATTTGCAGAATAAAATTGTTAAGGGAATAAGTGACAAATAGACGATTGTATAGGCCCGGAGTTGCCAACTCCATTCCCCAAGGGCCACCAATAGGTCAGGTTTTAAGGCTATCCCTGCTTCAGCACAGGCAGCTCAATCGACTGAGCCACTGATTGAGCCACCTGTGCTGAAGCAGGGATATCCTTAAAATCTGACCTGTTGGTGGCCCTCGGGGAATGGAGTTGGCCACCCCATGTATAGGTTCATGCTACCCAAAAAATTACCCTGCGGATTAGGTTTTATATAAAAATAAGTATAGGCCGATTACTTACTCTGTAAGTCCAAGTATTGTTTCCCTCTTGTACTGGTTGTCTGTTGCAAACCTCTGCACATCCACGCCTTTGCCAAGACCTTGGAGAAGCTGAGCTTGAGTGAAGTCCACCAGTTGTTCATTATAATAGTGCAATTGCTCAATCAAGGTAACCAATTCTTCAGGCCAGTCGGTGTTGGCATAATCAGAGACGTGTTTTGTGACCATCTTTATTAGCACATTGGGGTCAGCCTAAGAAAATACAATGTGGATTACAAACAAATATATGTACCAATAACTTTTCAAACCAGCACAAATCACTACTGAAAATGTACTACAGAAGAGATAAAAATATTCAGTATTTATGAGAATAAAAAAAAAAAAAGATTGTGTGTCATATAAACTCTAATCAACTCGTCCACACGGCTTTCAGAATTAAAAGGTCATCCATGTTTAGCCTCCAACGTTACAGCAAAAATACAGCAGGCAATCAGTGCTCTGAACTGCATAACTCAAACCACACTGACCCATCACTCAGTACCTTACATGATAAAAATGCACCAATGAGTAAACAGAGGGATTAACATATTAATCATACAGGGGAAATGCCAAAAGTTTAAATTCAGATATTATGGGTGTAAGAGGTTAAAATATATGCAATGCTGTGGGAGACTACTAGTCTGCTTAAAACATAGTATAACAGCCTTGGTGTGAGAAATCATATTAAATACAGAAGAGTGAAAGAAGAATAGCCCGGTTCAATAAGATAATATTAGTATAGAGACAGCGGAGTGTGGGTTACGATTGCTGAAGGGGCTATGGAAGCTTCACCTAGGGATGTTTCTAGTTTTGAAGACATGCAGAGAAGGTGCATAGCAAATGGTGTTTGTAACATCATTTATTCAACCTACAAAGCACAGCTGAAGTTAAAAAGAGAAGCCTTTCACATGTCAAGATAACCCTAGAGCAGGGGAGGCCAACTCCAGTCTTCAAGGGCCACCAACAGGTCAGGTTTCAAAGACATCCCTGCTTCAGTATTGGTATCTCAGTTGTTGACCTTCTACACTAAAAGTCCCCTGGAGTGCCGGCTCTTCACTTTCTTGTATGATAACACTAGAGACCACCACGTTTTGTAAAGCTGGCGTATTGCGCTGTGTTCGAGTTTTAAATACCTCAGATCTACTGAGAACTTGCGCTCTAGGTGTGAAGTAATCAGAACTGGGACACGAGGGAGAGTTTAGTGAGTGCAGAGCTTAATAAAAGATTTGTAGAATAGAGACATTTTCTGGGGGGGGGGGGGGAACTAGAAACAAACAAAAATATCTATAGTACTAAACCAATACTGAGAAATACCTCCATTTTAATAACCAATATTAGAACATATCCAGCGTAGAGAGCTTAAAATACATGCAGCTATTGTACATACTATTATTATCCAGGAAAAATACATGTTTGAGCTTAAAACTGTAATGTACAAGAGACTGCGGTGGACAAGTGTGACGTGCTGCAAAAAGCAAATTTGTTCTTGCTGCAGAACACCCCCCACAATGCAGGACATAAAACCAGTGACCATTCTGAAGTAAAGCAACAAAGTCAACAGCATGTGTGATTATCGAAACGTTGTGATGTGGCAGAACGAGACTTTGTGGACGGCCAGTAGGATGCAGGAGTACAAAAATACCAATACCATTACAAAGCACATACTGTAGTGCCGACGGTTATTCTAACACAACCCAGTGGCAATCGCCAAAAAGACCCAGGTACATGCTGGATGCATGCTGGGTTGTGTTTAAGACCAGTTTAAGGCATTTCTGCATTGACTAATGGCCCATCAGATTAACAGCGGGGGTCCCTGGCAGACCCATTCAAACTGAATGGGACTGCCAGGGACCCCGCTGTTAATCCGATGGGCCATTAGTCAATGCAGAAATGCCTTAAACTTGCCTTAAACTAGCCAGGTTACACCCAGCATGTACCCAGCATGTATCCGGGCTAGTTTAAGGTAAGCCTTAGAATACTCATTGTCTTGTCTGTATCTAGAAGTACTAATTCTGGTTCTGAAGGCCATATCTCTGGAAGGATGTTGGGAACATCCAGAGAAATACTGCAGTAAGTAGAATGGTGTAAGAACATGAATCGAAAGTATACAGGGAGAGACTAATTGACCTAAAAAAAAATACTAATAGAAAGTTTTTTCCAAGTAAAAAGATGCATTTGTACAATGGCAATGTAGAAATAGAATAAGAGAATGAACTGACATTCAGGAAAGGACAGTCACACAGCACATGTACTGAACTATTGCAATAGAGATGGAATACAAAACATGCATTGATTTTGCTACAAAGTTATCTCTGCCATGCTCACATGCATTTATTTTAGAAGATCCAGATTAGTCAACACTGAAAGGACCGGAGCCAGGAGAATCAAGTGGAATAAAATGCAGCAATAGCAGTGACATTTTTAATGGGTTAAATCTGATGATCAGATTGGTGGCTTCCATTATTAATTAATGCACTTGTAGCAGAGCCCCTTATTAGCTCTCGTGCGGGTTGGGAGGTTGCAGGCGGAATCGGAGCTACTGGAGCTCCGAGGTGGACCTGGAGTGCGGGGGCCACCATGTTAGGGTTGCGCAAGCGCAGTGTAATGCGGTGCGCATGCGCAGTGAGTACCGAGTGCGTTGGCCATCTTAGATGGCTCCGCAAGACACAGCACGGGACTACGAGTCCCAGGAGCCTTTGCGATAGGCACCACATGGGGCGTATGAGCCAATAGGGCTCAGGAAGGAAGGAAGGCAGGAAGGGATGTCCTCGGCGCGAAGAGAGAGCGCGAGTCAGTCGGAAGTAGGGCAACAGGGAAGGTAGTGTCCAGGGAGCAGTGCTTTCCTGGACTAGGCATAGTATTGCCCTGTAGGCCCCGAGTCACCTGAGTGGAGTATTGAAGGGAAGGCCCCAGCCAGGGACGCTTCCCCATTAGCTTATAGTAGTGCTGTTACACTGGTGAGCTCATACATTGGGTGCGACTTACACTGGGAAGGACATCAGGGATATTGGTGCCACCGCACCCTAAGTACTTTGGAGGTACTCACCCACATTATTGTTGTATTATACTGTGTGGTACAGTTATATACCGTAGTTACTGTGTGTTCAGTAAATACTCATTGTATACCTTGTGTGTGTATTCATAACTGTAATAGTTCCTGTGAGGGGTTATCCCACCAACGCTGGGATCCCTCATGGGTGGAGGCACTGCACTAAGGAGAAAGCGCTCACCCCAGGCTCCCAGCGGCAGAGGCCTCCTGTGAGTAACAGGTATAGCAGCACACGTAGTCGCCCGCGTAGTTTCCCTTAGGCATAGGGAAAGGGGGCTACACACTTTAGCCACCTAGTGCAATAAATAACAAATCAAAGACAGCTATCTCTTCAGACTGATAAAAAATAAAATAAGGATATCTTGGATATCTCCGTGCCAAGGATCTCTCAGCAGGAAAATTAACATATAAACACACGGACATCTTTAAATGGCTCACAAAGGCTGAACTCAAGTTATGATGAACCTGTTACAGGACAATCTGAGCAATGGCATATTGTGCAGATACGATGCTTACCTTCTCAGTCTGACATAACCACGTAAAACCAAATCGGTTAAGGTTTAGGTATTGAATGACAATTTGGGACTAAAGTAAACACTTTCTTTAGGGTAAATTGAAGGACTAACTATTCAAATGCAAGATTGTGGCACATTTTGTGCCGATTATCCCAGCAGGATACTGTACTGTGCATTTATCCGGAGCCGCAAAAGGTTAAAATAACAATACTTCACCTTACTTACAAAAAAACAATACTTCATCTTACTTAAAATAACAATGCTTTAGATTGCATGAGAATGTATTTATAGTAAACACTTTCTGTAATGCCAGAAGAAAAAGCCAGAGCTTTATAAAAGCACATTAGTCAGCGGCCGTTGTGTCTCACTTCATTTTTCTTATTTTTTTTTTTACGATGAAATATTTTTTTTTCTCCTTGAATATTGGTTATAATTTTAAGTCAATACAATACAATAAAAAAAACAATGGTCATAAAACATCAAAGCTAGCAATCTGCAAGTACAGTTACAGATTAACTACGTTCTATAATGCCAAAATGTACGTACAGGGATGGAAAGCCTTTGTGAACAACTGTGTTCCTGTCACTGAACATTACCTTGCAGATGTTTTTCTTTGCTATTCCCCCAGTCCCAAATAACATATCCTCTCCCGGGGTGCACTAGTAGAAGAAGGGAGAACCATAGGAATATCTGCACCAATATCCATAGGTTCTTCGAGAACTATTCACTACGCTCTGTTGCGGATGAGCGCACAGGAATATGCATCATTCAAATCAATAGCATTTAACACCTGTTTGGAGTGTTAGCCCGTAACGGAGCTCAATAAACCTGCCCCATAGTTACACTCAGCAATAAGACATAAAAAAGGACAACTATGACCAACCCTTCACTGAACGTATCTCTACCCTGACAGACTACGAGAAATGAAAAGATCTGTAAGGAATTATCTAGTTCATTCTATTTTTTTCAATGTCTCAGAAAAAAATGAAAGCGCCAGGTACATAAAAGATATAATGTGGAGTAAAGCTGCATATGCGTAACCATTTGTGAACCGTACATAATATTAATTTGACTTATGTAAATGCCCATAAAGCAGCACTGCAAGCTCTTATAAAAATAAAAAATATAAAATATATACTGTTATGGAGGTATCTCCGGAAGCAGGGGGTCCTTGGAGCTGAAATTAATGGGTTCAAGATCCGGAGACCCCCTGCTTCAATCCTGGGTAAAAAACAAAACAAGTTTTAAAAAAAGGTGCTGGGATTGCTCCTTTAACTAGCCAAACACTTTGAAGAGCACAAAAAAAAATCCAGTTGGTCAATAGGCACTGTTAATAAAAATACCACTTTTGAGCACATTCAGACTTGTCTGCAACCCTGCGTTTCCCCCATTATCTCTTACATACAATGCTTGCTCTGCAGCCAGGGATTCTGGGTAATGACATGCAAATGAACACTGGAACTATAGTTCCTCCATCTAGGGATGGATGCTTTCAAGGCTCTCCCCCTTTCTTGGACACAAAATAAATAAGGTTGTCGGGCTCACTGAATGATTTCTCTCTATTTGTGTGTCCCTGTAAAGATTGGATTGCCAAGGATTGCAATAAAAGTAGGTTCCTGGAATTCTTAAAATATGCCCATATACATGGAACAATAATCTCATCATCTGTGTGGTTAAATTATAAAGCATCTAACCCGAAATTAGACCTTGGTGTTAATACCATTTCATAATTGATAAATACATAAAGCCAGATAGATCTAGACAGATCTAAAGATAGAGATAGCATTAGATCAAATAGAAATACATTAGAGGGAAAGATCTAGATAGAGAGATATAGAGAGAGATTGATAGAGATAAAGAGCAAGATCTATCTATCTATATATCTATATTATACACACACTTCTACAATATATTTTTACCTAGTGACATACTAAACACGTTCTAGAGGTGGCTTTGGCTATGTGCTTGCCCAGCAACAACACCCACATACATACATAGATATATAGATTATAGATAGATCTATCGTGATGAAAGTTATTGAATTTGTCCAACCTAAAATGACTGAGCCACTGATTCAGCCACCTGTGCTGAAGCAGGGATATCCATAAAACCTGACCTGTTGGTTTAGGAAACACTGACCTCTAGTGTTCCAGAAGCTGGTGGCTAAACGTGGGTACGTTGCAAAGACAAGCAAAGAAAAGGGGGAGTCTCTTTGATAAAGTCCTTTTTCCAGGACGAAACGCGCCAGAGTACTTTTGCTCTGTGGATGTCTATTTTTGATCAATAAATTATTTTGTTTTAATTCATTGCGCTTGGTTTGTTCACATGTAAGGAGGGTAGTGACCGCCAATGCAAACAGCATTTTTTTATCTACACAACCTGGGCAGTTGTTTTATTCACATCAGCTTTACTCGGCAGACATCAGGAGGGAACTGTGAGTAGTTGCCAGCTGATTTTTTTTGTGTGGGACACAGGGTGGTAATAAGGGTAGAAGTTGCGGGGCTTAGTGATTTACCGTGTGACACGCTTAACGGCGTGCACATTGGTATCTCGGTCTCACTTTCTGCTTGTTAGCCCCCCACCCTGAGCGAGTCCTTTCACACACTAACAACGTTAGAAGCCTCATCGGGTCAAGTAGCCCATATACATGTTGTCTCAACGCCATTGAAGTAAGAAGCAAATGATTACTCTACTTCCTCACTGCTATTGTTAGAGCATCAGTATTTGAGGTTTGTTCCTCGTTCTTTTTATTTAAAATGACTGAGCCACTGATTCAGCCATCTGTGCTGAAGCAGGGATATCCGTAAAACCTGACCTGTTGGTTTAGGACATACTAACTTCTAGCATTCCAGAAGCTGGTAGCTAAACATGGGTACGTTGCAAAGACAAGCAAAGAAAAAGGGGAAGTCTGCGCATCATAGTCGCAACTGGATTCAAATGTGTTTCCTAAACGTGCAGAAATATTGGAGGTCCATATTTTTGGGGCCTTGGTGCAATTACAGAAAGATCAGAGCAGACCTGATCTGGAAGGCCCATAGTTTAAATAAATTAGAAGAACTAAATCTGACAGGGGAAGGCGATGTTTTAACCATATGATCGCAATTGCTTGGGACGTAGCAAAACAAAGCTCCTTTGCAGGACACAAGTCCAGATGTGGACTTATTCTTCATTAAGAAAATAAACACAAACACGTAGGGTTTTTCCTTCTTCACCCTCACACAATACTCATGTGGTTTTGGAACACACGTTGTTTCCCAGGATCAACATTAGAGTAGATTTCTTATGGGGGCTCAAGGTTGACCCATCTGCTAGATTTGAGATGTACTCAGAAAAACACGGAAACAAAAAAAGCAATTACAATTTAAAAAGCGTAATTTAATAGGACCTAGATACTTTCTGAAGCAAAATACTTAATTCTGAAGCAAGATGTAAACATACTGTTGGAAGGGTAAATGTAATTTTACAATTAACTCGTCCAATCCCAAAACAATGATGGTACCTAAATGACAATTGGACATCCCTTTAGAGATCCTCCAATCTACAAAATATTGTCTCATCTCCTGTAGTCTACCGTTACCTATGGAAACTCAATTCACATGTTTCCTGCTGGTGGATGTTTATTGTTGGCTCGAGCTTTTTTTCTGACTGTCTCCCGACTCACAGCTCAGTGCAGATCTGAACAGTTCTTCCAGCAGGCGCACATTAAAGATGGGCATACCCCCAACCTGGTTACTTAAACAATGGTAATGTTCCCACTAAGCAAGGCTCCCAGAACAATGGCTGTGCTAAAAATAAATCCACTTTGAATTCTAACAGTGGTTGGAAGTGCCTCTATCCTAACATGATAAAAGGAGCACTTTGCCCATTAGTAAAAGAGCTGATGTGGGCAAAGGAAGAAAATTAATTACTGGCAGGTAGCACTTGTGATGCCATTGTAAGCATTAAACAATTCAAGACAAGCATGTTAGTATAACCAGAATTATCAAAGAAATAATGGTTTCATGTATTTAAATTCGGTCTATGCTTGTGCAAATGCCCAACGTGGTCTAAATTATGCTAGAATCAAGAAATGTATATTTCTGTTAAATCAATAGCATTCTTTTGTTTTCTTGGCTTTTAAGTGTATAGCGCCAACATATTCCGCAGAGCAGTACAATGCGGGAGGAACGACAACAGCATTGTATGACAAAAGAATACATATATTTTAAAACAACCTGAGACAATAGGAGTAAGGTCCCTGCTCTAAGTAGCTTACAATCTAGAAATTAAATATACATTATTTTAGGTCTATATTTTAATTTTCAAGAAAATTAAACGGCGTTTGTGGCAGAGTCAGAAACGGCAAAAAAATGTATTAAAGCGATCAACAATGCTAGCCACTCAATACATCACCCATTTGAATAACATGCAAACTATTTTGCACTTTGAGTGACTGGGTTTTGTATTGCGTTACCTACTTTTCGGTTTACTCGGTTGCATTGGCTAATTATTTCTTTTTGAAGATGTTATTTAACTCCTGATTTGCAATAGCATACAGTATACTGAAGGAGTAGTTCCACTTCGCTCATTAAAATAACACCAGGGAGTTTCTGGTGGCCAAAGTGCCACAAAGACGCTCTTCTCCACACTCTTCCCCGCCCCCCCCCCCCCCCCCTCCAGATGCACGATAGATATTACAGAGACTGTATGACTTTTGACTTGTATGACATGTTAACTGAAGATTAAGAAATTATCAGCACATGCACATGCAGCACCTATCACCTGAGATCAGACTCCAAAAGACTATTCATGGTCCCAAGGCTCAACAAAGTATCCGGACGTTCCTCCTTCTCCTTCCGTGCACCCCAAAACTGGAACAACCTACCCAGAGACTCTCATATCCACCACCAGCTTAAGTTCTTTCAAATCTAAGGCTGTCTCACACTTTAATCCGGTCTGTAACTGTTTGATACGCTCATAATATATATTTTCTTTAACTGTGCACGCAATGTCTTGTATATAATGTATACCTTGTTCATTTATGTAACTGTACTTGTAACCATGTATTATTTGTCTTACTCTGTGCCCAGGACATACTTGAAAACGAGAGGTAACTCTCAATGTATTACTTCCTGGAAAAATATTTTATAAATAAATAAAATAAATAAATAAATCTTGTGTTTCAAGCCTTCCCACATTACATGTGTAGCCAGGTTCCCCCCTGTCATGGCTGACCCCCTCCTCCCTTTCGGCAGACGCTGTGTGTGAGGGAGTGAGGGGGGGCCGCGCGCGCGAAGGAGTGATCCCTGGTAGCTAGGGACGCGAGCGGCGAGCAGGCCGGTTGCCGGGGACACGATCGGGCCGTCGCTAAGGCCGCGATCGCGTTGCTACCGGCCCGGCGGCTCGGGAAGCAGGGCGCCGCCATGTTAGGGCTGTTGCGCATGCGCAGTGCCCCAACCCAGCGCGGGAGGACCAGATAGTTCGCGCATGCGCGAGATGAGCATGCCAGCCCCCAGGGTGCATAGGGGCAGAGACACCTGATGCCAGGGAGCCTATCAGAAGGCCAGATTCCCCTGCTAGCAAAAGAGATACATTTCGCGGGGTTTTGCAGCGACTGATTCACTCAGGATCCGGACCAGCTAGGGGTAGGAGGTAGATGCAGGGGTGAGTGACCCTCTGCATTAGGCCAGCAGCCCCCAAGGTCCCAGTTAGGTCCTGAGCCATCTATTAGCTTGTGGAGCTTAGGGACAGGCCCTAGATAGGGACACTGCCCCATTTATTGGTTGAATAGACAGGGACACAGTGTTGAAGCCGTGCGGCCCTGTGAGGTGGGTTCTGGGCTCAGAACACCACCCAAGACCCTGCGACAAGGAGTGACATTGTTGCGCTGGACTTTCAACCCACGCGGTGTGGAGGACCCCGTCGGATCGTGTGGATTTATATCGCGGTACCCGTGGCTGGAGCCCGGGCAGGTAACCTGTATCTCACGTGCACCAACCAGGCCTATCCCCAAACATAGTGGCTGCGCAGTCACACACACACCTGTACAGTGGTATTTGACTTCGAGAACACGAGACATTTGGGTGGGGGTTACTGGACACAGGGTGGGGTCACACTGTGGGTGGTTAGCGTCCGCCGTGACGCCTAGAGGTGGTTAGCGTCCGCCGTGACGCCTAGAGGTGGTTAGCGTCCGCCGTGACGCCTAGAGGTGATAGCGTCCGCCGTGACGCATAGTGTGGTTAGCGTCCGCCGTGGCGCAATATGCTGTTATGCTGTTTTGATGTTATGCTGTTTTGATGCTATGCTGTTACGTGATTTGTGTGTTTCCATGCAGTAAAGCCCGTCCTGTTTTATATTCTGTAGTGTTGTGTGGTTGTTCCTGTGAGGGCCTCCTCCCACTCCGTTGGGATCCCTCCCAGGTGGAGGCGTTGCACCTAGAGATGTATGATAAAGATGTACCCCAGGTTCCCCAAGCGGAGGCTTAGGCTCCTGAGAGCCACACAGGTTGCACAGCACGTAGTAGCGGCGGTAGTCATAGGGAAGACCCGTTACATTTGGAGGCGCTGCTGAGAGTGAGACCTGGGGTGCCCGAACTCAGCAAAAATGTCGTTAGGTTACACGTTACCTTCCCGCCAAGAGGTGTACACGTGGGCGGTAAAAAGGCAAGTCCCGCCCTCACAAACCCTTGCTGTAGGACAAGTTCCCGCCAATGCCTCATCCTATGAACTATGTTTAATCCTAATGCAGTACCCAGGCTTAGAAGATGCCAGAATCTTGGGTCGCCGCTCCGACCCCGACGGGTCATGGTGCACCGTATTAATCACTGGGGGATGTGAATTGTCGCCACAGCAAGGCCCATCCAACTTGCGTTTCCACGGGGCCCTCAGCTCAGGGTGTCCTGTTATATATCCTGAAATGCCGATAAAACCCGAACCCTGTAGCCCCAGAACAGACCTGCTAGAGACTAGTATGCGCATGTCCCTGTCCCCACCAGAAAGTGTATGCGGGGATGAGGCCAGTGTATTATCCTGTGCTAATTGTCGCTCAAGCAGGCGGAGCTCCAGCCCCAGTAGAATGGGAGAAATCCAATTACTAGCCCAGGCCATCCAACAACTGGGTAGGCCCAAGCACGAATCCCCTTCCCCTCAGCCATACCGCAAGTTAAAGCTCTTTTCAGGGGTAAACCCTACTCCCACTGGTGAAGAGGCTTTTGATGTTTGGAAGGAATATGCTTCACAGGTACTGGAAGAGTGGACCTGTCCTGATGAGGTGAAAAGACAACGAATCATGGAGTGCCTGCGCCCGCCTGCGTCCACTACCATCAAGATGTATAAAGATCAGCATACGGGGGTTACCGCACATCAGATGATGGAGTCGCTTACCCGGGCATATGGTAAGGAAGATGATGTGAGTGAACTATGGACTAAGTATTACAATCTCCGCCAGAAAGAGGGGGAAGACCTATCCGAGTTCATACAACGGATCCAATTGCTCTTGTGGGAGCTACGTTCCCGCCAAGTCATCCAGGCCTCAGAAGTAAATGAGTATAGGCGCACTCAATTCCTGCGGGGAGCCATACCCACGCACCATATCGTGATAATGCTCAGACGCACGCTACAG
Source organism: Ascaphus truei (assembly GCF_040206685.1). Lineage (NCBI taxonomy): Eukaryota > Metazoa > Chordata > Amphibia > Anura > Ascaphidae > Ascaphus > Ascaphus truei. The sequence goes on from NC_134486.1 coordinate 370,073,796, forward strand.
AAGGGAGACCCCCCTACTCTAGAAGACCTACTGGATGAGGTGAAGGGTCATGAGGCCTATACTAGGTTGCATACGCCCAAGAAGGCCAAAGACCCGCGCAAGGATGAGACCAAGGAAGCAACAGTGCCCAAAGCAAAGGGGAGCAAGAGCGGTAAGGATACGGCCACCCCGGAGGTGCCTAGGTCCGCTCCCAGGTCACTTGACGGTCCGGGTCCCCGCCCAGACTTCCGTTGCTTCAACTGTGGCGAGCAGGGCCATGTTGCAAGGAACTGTTCAAACCCCACTAAGGCCCAGACCTACACCGTGACCGTGCGGAAGGCAAGCTCGTTCCTATCAACCATACCCGAAGATGTTGCCGAGGAGTCGGGGGGGCCTTCCACGGAGGGGACGCCCCCGGCCGATGCTTACTGCCGAGTAGGGCCCACCGCTGTAATAAGAGTCGTCGTGGAGGGGATATACTCTTCAGCACTTCTGGACACTGGATCACAGGTGACCATCATCTACCGTCCATTCTACGACCAGCACCTCAGCCATCTTCCCTTGCAGTCAGCCGAAAAGATGAAGTTATGGGGACTGAGTAAAGATGATTATCCCATAGACGGAATAGTAGCGGTCAAGCTGGATATCTTGCAGTTGAACACTAACAAGTCGCATCCCATGCTGGTGGAAGCTTTGGTCTGTCCAGAGGCTCGAGAACATCCCAGTGCCCCCATCATACTAGGCACGAATGCCGATATTGTGAGGTCGGTGATTCGCTCATTCCTACAAGAAGCCGGTGAGCTACCGTTGTCATCCCTGAATATAGCCCCTGGCCTGCGGGAAGAATGCTATAGGGTGGCGTATGAGGAACAGTATGGTGAAATCTTTAATCAAGAGCGAGGGTTATTGCAGATTCCACCAGGGGGAGTGAGGCACGTGACAGCGCTGATCAAGTACCCCAGTCGGCACGAACACGACCGATACTTCTCGCTAGAGACCCTCCCCGAGTCTGAGAATCAGTGGGGATACCGAATGATACCTGAAGTACGGGATTGGCCATCTACTGTCCCTAGGAAGATTACCGTGTCTATCCAGAACATGTCTCTCCATACCGTGCCGCTGGAAGTAGGACAAAGGTTGGGTAGAATTTATCCTGTGGATCCTGTAGACGATCCAGTGACCGTTCACACTGCCCGTGTGGGAGAAGAGGCCGAGGCACTACAATTCGACTTCGGAGAGTCTCCCCTGGGAGAAGCATGGAAAGAGAAGCTATGTGCTCAGTTGAGAGAGAGACGAGATGTGTTCTCTACTAGTGAGATGGACGTGGGATGCAGCAGAAGCGCTCAGCACACGATTCGTCTGAATGATGACACGCCATTTAGGGAAAGGTCGCGCCGCTTAGCTCCCAGAGATGTGGAGGATGTGCGGGGTGTCCTGAACGAGATGGAAACGGCCGGCATAGTGACCGGATCTCGGAGTCCCTATGCCTCACCGATTGTGGTGGTACGAAAGAAGAATGGGTCTGTTCGATTGTGCGTGGACTACAGAACATTGAACAGACGTACTGTGCCTGACCAATACACGCTACCCCGAATAGAGGAGATTCTCAGCGCACTGTCCGGAAGCCAGTGGTTTAGCGTGTTGGACCTTCGATCTGGGTATTACCAGGTTCCGATGAGCCCTACTGATCAAGAAAAGACGGCGTTCGTCTGTCCCCTGGGATTTTATCAGTTCACTCGGATGCCCCAAGGTATCTGTGGCGCTCCAGCCACTTTCCAACGGCTTATGGAAAAGACGATTGGAGATATGTGTCCGCGTGAGTGTTTGGTCTATCTAGACGACATAATCGTGTTCGGAGCCACCCTTGAAGAACACGAGACTAGGCTGATGAAAGTATTGGATCGCTTAGGGAAAGAAGGCCTGAAGCTCTCATTGGATAAGTGCCGCTTCTGTCGCACATCGGTCACTTATGTGGGTCATATCGTGTCCGCAGACGGAGTGGCCACCGACCCGGCCAAGGTGGAGGCGGTGGTGAATTGGCCAAGACCCGAGAATGTGCTGGAGCTGAGGTCATTTCTCGGGTTCTGTGGATATTATAGAAGATTCGTGGATGGATACTCCAAGAAGGCAGCTGTGCTGAACGATCTGCTGAAGGTCTATCCAGAGGAACCCAAGCAGAAGAGGACCCCCCCAAGGACCCCCTTCGGGGATCGGTGGACGCCGGCTTGTGAGGAAGCATTTAAGAGGCTGAAGAATAGTTTAACAGAGGCTCCCGTTCTAGCATATGCTGACCCGGAGAAGCCTTACATTCTGCACGTGGATGCCAGCCTTAACGGATTGGGAGCTGTGCTACACCAGAAGTACCCCACTGGGCTTCGTCCCGTGGCATATGCAAGTAGAAGTTTGACTCCCAGTGAAAAGAATTATCCAGTTCCCAAATTGGAGTTCCTCGCCCTCAAATGGGCCATATCTGACAAACTACATGATTACCTATATGGGGTCACCTTCGAGGTCCGAACAGACAACAATCCGCTGACCTATGTACAAACCACGGCCAAATTAGATGCGACCGGTCACAGATGGTTGGCCATCCTCGCCAATTACCAGTTTTCTATGAAATATAAGCCTGGACCTCTCAATATAGGAGCCGATGCTCTATCTAGGAGATCGGGACTGGGCGAGACCGCCGACGATGGCCCTTGGGAAGAAATTCCAGGACCAGGAATGAGAGCTATGTGTTCCACTGCTGCTATTGTAAACGACCGAGTGGCATTCTCTGAGCTACGAGTAGTGGATTCTGTAGGGTGTCGACCTCAAGCCCTTCCAGAAGCTTACTGCCACCCTGATGGCATGGGTCTAACACAAGACGTCATCTTCACGGTGAAGGAACTGGTACTAGCACAGACACATGATCCTGCGGCTAAGGCTGTCCGCGAGGCCCTACACAAAAATGACTCTGCACTGGTGAAACGGGCTCCTCGCGAGGATGTGGGTCTTCTCATGAGAGAATGGGATAAGTTTGAGATGGATAACGGCCTACTCTATAGGGTTGTTCAATTCCACAATCATCCTGACCGTCGACAACTATTTCTACCTCGGCGTATGCAAGGTCTCGTTTTAAGATCACTACATGATGATCATGGACATTTGGGGGTGGATAAGACCTTGGGTTTAGTGCGAGACCGGTTCTTCTGGCCTAGAATGCGGGAGTCAATTGAACAACACTGCAGAAAATGTCTACGGTGCATTCATAGGAAGACCCTTCCCACCCGTGCTGCTCCAATGGGCCATCTCAAAAGTGCTGGGCCTATGGATTTAGTTTGTATGGACTTTTTATGCATAGAGCCAGATTCAAAGGGTATAGGAAATGTGCTAGTAGTGACAGATCACTACACCCGATACGCTCAAGCCTTCCCCACGAAGGACCAGAAGGCTACCACAGTGGCTAAAGTGCTGTGGGAGAAGTATTTTGTGCATTATGGTCTGCCCAGCAGGATGCACTCTGACCAGGGACGGGATTTTGAGAGCAAGCTGATCAAAGAGTTACTAACACTGTTGAACATTCAAAAGTCCAGGACTACTCCCTACCACCCAGAGGGAGATGCGCTCCCTGAAAGATTTAATCGGACATTGCTGGACATGCTAGGCACTCTGAAAAATTCCCAAAAAGGAGAATGGAGTAAACATGTTGAGGCCTTGGTGCATGCCTACAATTGCACTAGGCACGAGTCCACCGGATACACCCCATACTTCATGATGTTCGGGAGAGAAGCCAGACTGCCAATCGACATCCGCCTACGGGTATCTACCGACGGGATACCCAACATGGCTCATTATCGATATGTGCAGAGACTCCAGGACAGTCTGCACCGTGCCTATCAGTTAGCTGAAAGAGCCACCGCTCGATTGAATGCCAATAATAAAAGACGGTACGACCACAAGGTACGCTATAGAGCGCTCCAACCAGGAGACGCAGTTCTCCTACGCAACTTAGGGATTCCAGGCAAGCACAAGTTAGCTGATCGCTGGAGGGAAGGGCCTTTTCAAGTAGAGTCCCAAATGCCGGGCCTCCCTGTTTATCGCATACGTGATGTGAATGGCAAAGTAAAAGTTTGGCACCGAAACCACTTGTTACCTATCTCCCAACTGGGAGAAAGTGAACCTGAAACAGAAACAGTAATGAACGACAGTGAGCCTGAAGAGGCTATTGCGAATCCCGGCCCCATAGATGAGACCATTCAGGATCCTTTGGAGGGAACATCCAACCGAGACTGGTGGGCACCTCCCGAAGGCGCAACAAGTAAGGGGCCAGCTGACAAAGTACCGCCATTGGAATTTTCACCAAGTAATCAATCACTAGATCCTACCACTCCGAGTTTTGTGCCTCAAAGAGACAATGTTCAGTTGCAAAGAGACTTTCCCCAAACTGGTTCACCCTCTGCCAGAGAGTCTAGGCCTCAAGCCTACGATGGTCTGTCTCAAGAGGAAGAAATGGAGACTGAGACTCGCAGGAGTCAGCGAGTGAGACGCCCTCCCACTAGAGTGGCTTATGATTCATTAGGGGCACCTCACTATGAGTCTCAGCAGCAAGCTAAAGCCAAGCTAGCCTCAGTTATCAATATGTTTGTTGAACTGTACAATCTCGTTTAGAGTAATCGTTAAGTTGTACTTTAACACTGCATTTTTATTATATAATTTTTGTACACTGTTGGAAGGTTATGTGGTTCAAGCGAGGACGTTGGAGTTCTCACCAGGGGGAGGATGTAGCCAGGTTCCCCCCTGTCATGGCTGACCCCCTCCTCCCTTTCGGCAGACGCTGTGTGTGAGGGAGTGAGGGGGGGCCGCGCGCGCGAAGGAGTGATCCCTGGTAGCTAGGGACGCGAGCGGCGAGCAGGCCGGTTGCCGGGGACACGATCGGGCCGTCGCTAAGGCCGCGATCGCGTTGCTACCGGCCCGGCGGCTCGGGAAGCAGGGCGCCGCCATGTTAGGGCTGTTGCGCATGCGCAGTGCCCCAACCCAGCGCGGGAGGACCAGATAGTTCGCGCATGCGCGAGATGAGCATGCCAGCCCCCAGGGTGCATAGGGGCAGAGACACCTGATGCCAGGGAGCCTATCAGAAGGCCAGATTCCCCTGCTAGCAAAAGAGATACATTTCGCGGGGTTTTGCAGCGACTGATTCACTCAGGATCCGGACCAGCTAGGGGTAGGAGGTAGATGCAGGGGTGAGTGACCCTCTGCATTAGGCCAGCAGCCCCCAAGGTCCCAGTTAGGTCCTGAGCCATCTATTAGCTTGTGGAGCTTAGGGACAGGCCCTAGATAGGGACACTGCCCCATTTATTGGTTGAATAGACAGGGACACAGTGTTGAAGCCGTGCGGCCCTGTGAGGTGGGTTCTGGGCTCAGAACACCACCCAAGACCCTGCGACAAGGAGTGACATTGTTGCGCTGGACTTTCAACCCACGCGGTGTGGAGGACCCCGTCGGATCGTGTGGATTTATATCGCGGTACCCGTGGCTGGAGCCCGGGCAGGTAACCTGTATCTCACGTGCACCAACCAGGCCTATCCCCAAACATAGTGGCTGCGCAGTCACACACACACCTGTACAGTGGTATTTGACTTCGAGAACACGAGACATTTGGGTGGGGGTTACTGGACACAGGGTGGGGTCACACTGTGGGTGGTTAGCGTCCGCCGTGACGCCTAGAGGTGGTTAGCGTCCGCCGTGACGCCTAGAGGTGGTTAGCGTCCGCCGTGACGCCTAGAGGTGATAGCGTCCGCCGTGACGCATAGTGTGGTTAGCGTCCGCCGTGGCGCAATATGCTGTTATGCTGTTTTGATGTTATGCTGTTTTGATGCTATGCTGTTACGTGATTTGTGTGTTTCCATGCAGTAAAGCCCGTCCTGTTTTATATTCTGTAGTGTTGTGTGGTTGTTCCTGTGAGGGCCTCCTCCCACTCCGTTGGGATCCCTCCCAGGTGGAGGCGTTGCACCTAGAGATGTATGATAAAGATGTACCCCAGGTTCCCCAAGCGGAGGCTTAGGCTCCTGAGAGCCACACAGGTTGCACAGCACGTAGTAGCGGCGGTAGTCATAGGGAAGACCCGTTACACATGAAAAGTAATTACATTATGTGACCCATGCTACCCCACCCTAAGGGAGATTCCCTGCGGTTACCTGGTGATGGTGCTACCTGTGTGGCTCACAGGAGGCTCTGAGCATCCGCAGGTGTTGTTTGGGGATAATCAGGACAGGCTTTTAAGGTGTGGCAGCGCCTCCATTCCCACAGGGCCTATAGGGATAGGTGCAGTCCCCTTGGAAAACACTCACTCCCTCCCTGAAGAAACTGAAGCCTCAGGCAGGAGTATAAAACAAGTAACGGTTCTTTATTGCAGCAAGTACACAGCATACCTCACAGCATACATATCAGCATACTCTTTCCTTTGGTCCCTGGACTCAACCCCCAGGGCTTGAGGCTCCAAAGGTCTATCCTTGATTTCCATACACCCTGGTGGAGTATTAGGTAGCTGATCCCACTCCCCTGAGGGAGGGGAAGGAAGGTGATCCAGAACCTTGGCTCCACACTTCCAACTCTGCAGACAGACAGACTACATTTAGGCTGCAGCTCCTTTTGTACCCAGGGTAGGGTCCTAGGTCTGAGCCGCTGATAGGGCAGTACACAGGCCTTAGCCCTCTCCCTCTCCTCCCCCCATCACTCAAGGGAGTTGTTTACTGCAGCAGCAAGGAGCATGGATTTAACCCTAACACTGCCTGCGCTACTACCAGGGCTTACGTGTCAGGTAGGGGCATTAGTAGCCCAGAGTATACCTGGCTACAATTACATGAGGAATAACACTATACGTTGCTACAACTACAGGTGAGTCCTCTTAGAGAATTTATATTATTGTTTGCCTGACGATCAGACTAATAACATTCTATTAAATGGATAAACCTGCCAAGCAAACATGATATATTAATGTATTCATTGTGTGTATCCACTCTGAAATGAAACTCAAAACAACAGGTTTTGCTCTTGTCATTCCTTAACAGTAGAATCGGTTTTGTCGTTCGTATTGTAGAATAAAATGTTTTATAAAGCATGCATCAAGTCTAACTAGCGATGTACATGATGCTGAGAAATGCTATGTGTCTATTGTGTCTTTTCTGACTAAAAGCACACGACTATAAAGTTAAAAACACAGGTGTGACGTTTACTGATTAAGTGTGTGAGGCATCTGCTATACAAACAATATTTCATAATGTAGGGTGTTAAATAACGGCGCTTATTCCATTTTATTTTACATATCAGTTCACTTTAAATAGCAAAGTGTATTCCCTACTGTCCACTGATTACAATCACAAACATCAATGTTTATTGCAACATATCAACAATATTCTCAGCGTGTGGGCAAATTGATTGCGCGACACATCTGGATATGTGATGGTAATCACCGAGTGGAACAGAACGCAATGACGCGTCCTGTACTATCATCTCCTCTGCTTCATGCAGTCTGTGGCACATTAGCAGCACCAAGGCACTGTATGAATGGGTCTATGATTTCAACCGCTGACAGACTGTTCAATAACAAGCAAATATATTAAGTGTACCCACACCACCCATCTACTTTACATAAAATGAACTTGTAAGTGACATCACAGATGGAGAGTAAGGATGCATTTTACAAGAGGAGTTGCTTCTAACTTCTGCTAAGAGTAAACAGACCTTTAATGGTCTCATTTTTCAAGAAGTCTTTGTTCCTGGGTTTTATTCTCTTATTCAAGGTGGTTAGTGGCACTCAGGAACAAATGCAAGCACCGGGGGATAGAATGAAAACATAACTTTTACATCGCATCAATAGTCAATAAAACGCCTCGGGCAAAGGCTCACATACCCAATCCAACGAACAAATTAATAATTAATAAAGATTAAAAAAAAGACTAGAGTCATGGGCAGCTCAAGTATATTTTGTTAAATAAATCCATCACATAATGCTGTACAGTAAATGCACACTACAGTACTGCACCGACACACTTTATTCGAGCAAATACCCAGTATGTACCTGGCAGATACCTGGAATGCGCCGCTCCTCACCTCTGACAAGCCCCGTTGCGTTTGCCTTCCCAGCCTGGGTTCATGCCTGGCTGACGGGCGGCTGATCTGTTAAATGATAATGATTAGGATTTAATAGGCTGCAATGCTTCGCGTGTCTACCAGATGGCATAAATTCATGAATTGTAATGCAGTATATATATATATACTGTGCAGTATTGCAGCCAGCGGGAATAAAATGCTTCAATCCCTGCCTGGAAAATAACCCAATGCACTCGGGCAGAAAACAGTCACAAACCTCAATACACCCGGGTATACCCGAATTCGTGGGACTAGCCGAGCTCGAATAAAGTGTGTCGCCAGTGTATATACTGTATCCACAGCAAATAGGGGTTGTGGTCAGTCAGGGCCTAGGATATTCAATGTATTTTGCTCTAGCATGATACTAAAAAGGTCCTCGTTAGTCTTGTGTTTTGTTAACTATAATTTACTTTAACTTGTTACTTTTAAATACCCAATCATTACAGCTCTCTATGTAGGTACTGAGTTCATGTACTTTTTGAAGCTTTCTAGAAATTAGTTGCATTTTCCTTTTTTTCACCCTCACCATTAGACTGACTTATCCTATTATGTCAAGTGCATTACTGCTATAAAGTGCTATGTACATGGATGGCGCTAGATAAAGATCTACATACTGAACATACAAGAAATATTGATCACAAATTTTTTTGAGAACTTAAAACCAGGTGGGATTAGTAAACTTGCTACAACACTGTTTCTATAGTTCTACATTGTCTGATCGAGCCCACAAAGAAAATAGTGGCATAATACATATGACAATCTATTAACTATAAGCATATTTTAAACCAAATATTGAAATGTGTAGCTTTTATGTTTCCTCCAGCTCCTCTTTAGAGGTCTCACCTTGCAGCATATGTAGACATTGCAATGAGCAGTCATACACCTTTCTATGTATACAGTAAATGGTCCCTACTCTCTTCCTTTACTAAAGGCAAAGATCCATGGACCTTCACATTTTGCTGGTTCTCAATGGGTGTTTGGGATGCAGCTACACACATTTTCATCCGCCCGACACAACAAGCTGGGTCCTACCCCAATTGTTCGATTGAATCTCACATTGATGTAAACTCCAGTATATATTTTTTTGAAGGTACAAAAACCCTCCACGGTACAGCAAATAAAAATATTACTTGTGCGCACATTCACATGACTCACACAGGTGTGCCACCCTGCCTTTCCCCATTATCTCAGCATACAGTGATTTCACTGCAGCCAGGGATTCTGGGTAATGACATTCAAATGAGCATAGTGTGTCACTTTTTGCTTGTTTTCCATTTTAACACAGACCCCTATGAGCATTTGTCTGCCGTATTATACAGCTTTTTCAGCATAGCCTGGCTTAAAGAAGTGCAATATTTTAGCAGATCAATAGCAGGACAAGAGGGCTTATTTATTAAACTACATTAGTGCCGACCGAGAACTACCACACAAAAACTCATAGTCAAGTCAATGGGAATGTTCATGTGGTCGTGACCGTTCTGCACTATCACACTTTAATAAATAACCCCTTAAGTCTCCCAAAAGTTTACACTAAGCGCAGAGAAAGAGCCAGACACCATCACATAGGGAAATAGAACTTTGTGCGCATATAAACTCCTTTTCATGCATCCCAAAGACTTCATTTTATACGGGCATATAAAGTAGGTCTAGAAATATAACACAACCATTAAACACACTGAGTGGAAGTCACATTTCTACATACTTTTTCGTGAAATTTCCAGCAAGTAAACAAAAAATAATAGTCGTCATAACAGCACAATAACTAGGTCCAGTTGTCCATGTTCATTAACTGCTCCTATGATTGGCAAGTTTGCCAACCAAATTATTCATTTCATGGAGATGGATACTAAAACTATTTATATGTAAATTAAATAATTTCGCAGCATAATGAGTTTCTGGCCGGGCTTTTAATTTATCCATCATGTCCTGTAGTTTTCTTTCTTGGCAACTCAATCCCCATCATTAATCTCCTGTTATTCTTGCTTCAATTTTATTTGTACTCCCAGTTTCCCTATCTGTATGAAAACCAAGATCTTTTCCCTTTCTTCACACTTCTACTAAACAAATAAGCTCTGGGACATGACCACGGGTACGCAGTCAAACACACACACAGTCAGGCATAACTAGTAAATGCAGAGACATAAAGCTCCTCTGCACCTTACCACCATTCATTACAATGGCGATAGAAAAAGGAATACAGTGCAGTTCAGTGACATACCTTCATATCCACAACCCTCCTTCACCCATACATAGGGGGTTACTATATTGAAATCAATGGACATTTCCATGCGATATTGCCCTTCCCCTGACTGGTACTATCACAGTTTAATGAATGGCCGCTATAATCCCTAAATACACACACATTAAACTGTAGCACATAAATACTCTCATTGGTACACACCAACTGACCTCATATATATGCACACACATATACACTCTCATGCAATGACCTCACCACACAAACACACACACTCATACTCATACTCATGCAATGACCTCACCACACAAACACACACACTCATACACATGCAATGACCTCCCCACACAAATACACACACATGCAATGACCTGCCCACACAAATGCACACACGGATACTCATGCAATTACCTCACCACACAAATTCACAGGCTCAGGCAATAACCTCCGCACACAAATACACACACACTCATGCAATGACCTCCCCACACAAATGCACACACTGATACTCATGCAATTATCTCACCACACAAATTCACAGACACAGGCAATGACCTCCCCACACAAATACACACACATGCATTGACATCCCCACACACTCATACTCATGCAATGACCTTCCCACACAAATACACACACTCATACTCATGCAATGACCTCCCCATACAAATACACATACTCATGCAATGACCTCCCCACACAAATACACACCCTCATACTCATGCAATGACCTCCCCATACAAATACTCATACTCATGCAATGACCTCCCCACACCAATACACACCCTCATACTCATGCAATGACCTCACCACAGATATACACTTTTTCATGCACACACACTCTTTCTTTAGAACAAAAATACACTGACATAAATTCACCTTCACACATACACTCACCTTAATACATGACTGGAGTACATTTTACTTTATTGAGCTGCCTCAATAGCATTATAGCATTATAATTACTTTTAAAGAACAAAAAGAAACAATGAGTTACATTTTGCCTGTAGGTGTAATGTTCCACAAATATATTCGCAAACACCATGTATATAGGGGAGACCCTCATAGGTCCTTTTTTTTTTTTTTTTTTTTTTTTTTACTGACTACTGTACCTGAAAAAAAGTTTGCTCCCCTCAATGCAAAATAAGGGGATCTCCTACATTTTATTAACAAACTCCTTGAAATCAGTTTCCAAATGTTGGCCTGCATGTTCGCAAACATCCCGCACGAGTCGATAATGATCATAAAAACATTTGAAACATGTAAGTAATTTAACACACAGATGTAGAAGACATCGTTGCACCCATTAATGCAATGTGCTGTGTTAGCTCATGTGTGTTAGTATATAATAGTGCTATGGAAAACAATGGTTAGTTTATGCCTTAATTCGCGTTATCAAGAAGGATCTACTATGGCTGCGGCCTTGCTAGCGCTGAGCATGCTGACCGTGCGGTGCTTGCCGAGTTTAGTTTCGGCAATTGAAATTGTCCCGTCCCCGCGCACACGGGTACACACGCTCGGCGCTTAGATAAACAAAAAAAAAGAGATTTTGAAGCGCGCTCAGCTGGCCTGCAACGCCCCTCCTGCGCACGCTTGCAAAATAGCTAGGATACCCGGCGCTCATGCTTGGAGAGCTGGTGACGTCACCGCTCTCAAGCATGAACGCGGGCAGCGGGGCCGCAGCCTAACCCTGAGACACGCTGCTCTCACAAATCCTTAGATTGTGAGTGTATACTGTACCTATATCTCACCATGTTTTCTGATTAACCCGATGTTACCAACATATTACACCATATTTTGTTTTCCCTTTCCCCCCCTATTTTTCCTGTTGTGCCAATGGACATTTGAAAAATAAAATATTAGGATAACTGGAGAAGAAAAAGAAAGAAAAGGTTATAGCATGCGTAACTCCCTCCCCCCAAATAGCATGATATAAATGTGTATGGCATGTTTGCTTAGTAGCACTTGAGATAATGTTTTCTACAAATGCAGCCAACGTTATTGCAACCAGTGTCGTACACCCATGGGTGAAATGGTGCTAGAGCCCCACCCACTTCTGACGCACGACTGATTTAAAGCCCTGGCTGCTTCTCCAGCTGGCGTGTTGTGTTAGCCCAGCTGCAGAGCGCCACAGCTTGCAATAACGTTGGCTACATCTGTATTTAAGAACGCAGAATATTTTCTCACACAGACTCAATTTATCCAACAAGCATATTTAATCCCTTCAATGTTATGTTGTTTAGGCACAATATAAAAAAAAAAAAAATACAGGGAAGCCTTTTGTTTATGCCACAAGCAAAGGAAAAGTAATAGCTGCTTTAGGAAATGTACAAAAGCACATTATCTGCTCTCCACACAACACCCTATGTAATATTTTGATATACTTTTATATTCGAGAACAGTTCGTTTTAACTCCATATGTAGCTATTGCAGGAGTATAATAAAAACTGCCCAAGTCCAGGATAATTCAAAAATATATCATTTTCAAAATAAATCCAATTCTTAAAATACTCTCAACGAATCTGGGAATTCAGTAGGAATTGTGTTCAGCTCATAACAGATTTTGTGCACAGCAGGTGCCAGTCTAATTGGCATCTACAGGTAAGGCAAAGTTTCCAGTCAATGTGAAGAGTGTCAGGGAGAGTAAGACACAGAACAAAAAATCTACAGTGAGCAAAGAACACCGAAGAACAAGGCTGAATCGGAAACCAGGACCACATCCACGTACTTTCCTATTAAAACTAACATACTGTACTTTTCAAGCAGGTAATAAACACTGAAGACATGCATAGAAATGTACTCTGTACTCAAGTCACACACAGCAATATATTTACCTGAGCTATTAAAATACAAACTCCCTCTACTACGCAAACATTAATCTATAATCTTGCCAACACACCACTGATAGAACCTTACATGGCAAGAAGCTACAGGCTAAAATATAAAGACGGAAGTACAGTATATGACTTACCTACCATTCCCAGCCTCCTGAGCAATTTATACTCTACGATTACACCAACAAAACACTTGGGCCCCTTTTTCAATACAATGAGAAGCAAAGTAATCCACAGTTAACACATTATTTTCCATGCAAATGGGACAGCACGGGCTCCAAATGAGATATTATTTCAAGCTTCAGACCCTTACCATCTCCTTTCATTCCAGCCATCAAGCTTCAAACAACAGGTACAGTACTTATTAACTACTACCCTTCCAACTCCTAAAACATCTTGTTCCTACTATAAACCCTTCACTCACACACATATTTAACACCTCCCTCTACTCTGGTACCTTTCCCTCCTCCTTCAAGCATGCAACCGTTATACCATTACTCAAAAACAGCAAGCTTGACCCTACCTGTCTTTCTAACTATCGACCTGTCTCCCTCCTGCTTTTGCTTCCAAACTCCTTGAACGTCTTGTATTATCTCGCTTGCTCCACTTTCTCAACACCCATTCTCTCCAAGACCCTCTACAATCTGGCTTCCGCACTGCTCACTCGACTGAAACAGCCTTCACTAAAATAACTAATAACCTCCATACTGCCAAAGACAGAGGTCATTACACTCTGCTCATATTACTCGACCTCTCTGCAGCATTTGACACCGTGGATCATCCTCTTCTCCTCCACATTCTCCATACTCTTGGTATTCGTACCAAAGCTATATCCTGGATCTCCTCTTAGCTCTCCCATTGTACTTTCAGTGTCTCTTCTGCTAACACCTCCTCCTTTATCGATCTCTCTGTGGGGGTGCCGCAGGGCTCTGTCCTGGGACCTCTTCTCTTTTCTCTGTACACACTTTCTCTAGGTGACCTAATAACATCTCTTGGGTTTAAATATCACCTTTGTGCTGACGACACACAAATTTACTTTTCAACCCCTGACCTTACACCTGCTGTACAGACCAAAGTTTCTGAATGTCTCTCTGCGATATCATCCTGGATGGCCCCCCGCCACCTTAAACTCAACATGGCAAAAACAGAGCTCCTCATACTTCCTCCCAAACTTGGCCTTACTACCTTAGGTTTACTACAAATCATTTAAAAACCATACAAAAAACTATATTTTTTTCTCGTTCTTTGTCTCCCTTTTATTATTTTTGAGCTTTCCGTTATTTGGGGGGTTTGTGCAAGAGTCATTGGCTGGAAGTGCAGGGTGAAAATAGAAAAAAAAAGCAAAACATCTCTCCATGCTTAGAGCTCCTGCCTGTCAATCAGGAAAACGTGTCCGTTTGGGATGTCACAAGTTTATTCTGAACTAACACATTAGGACACATTGAAATACCAGTAACTGCATTAGATAAGAATCAACAACAAACCACTGCAAAGATTTTGAACAACAAAAAGAGGACGAAATAAATACCTTTAATAGCGAACTCGTGGTTAAAGAGAAAGCAAGCGTTCAGGACCACAAAGGTCCCTTTTTCAGGAGAATTTTTTAACCTTAATAAAAAAAAATCTGCCTGAAGGGGCCTCAGTGGTCCTGAAAGCTTGCACACTCTTTAACCGTGAGTTGGCTATTAAAGGTAGTACTTCTACAGTACCTTACGTTTCTTTGTCTCTTCTATGTGCTAACACAGTACAGTGTAACCAATATGTTGATTTCCAAAAAATATTTACTTAAAGATCACAACAATACATTGATCGAATGCATATAACTAAATACTGCCATAATATTACAATACCACTGGTAAACCTACAGTATGCCAATCAAAATGTTTAAACCAAAGCTGTTTAAAGCATCTTATCTTTACCTTGCACAGGATTTGTGTATGACAATGGGAAAATCAGAGGCTATGAAGTGCACTAACATGCATCACTAATTGACCTGATAGAACAGAATTATAATTTATTTCTTGTTTCCCAATCGTTCTACACTGAAGTGAGCGACAGCCCGCGCCTGTGCCCTTCCTAGGGTCAGCGTAAAGAAGGCTCATATCCAGGGCACTTCAAGCTCTGCTGTACCGAGTGTCATACATGAAATAGGGAATTGCTGATTGCCAAGTGCTGGAAAAATACGGCTATCCAATCATTTTAGAATTAATTTTCTACAGTTCATGTACTTTTGTAACATTTTGAGGCCACATTTAAAAAATGGAAAAGCCCGTCTTTAAGGAGCTACTGGGGGTTGATTGTTTTGATTCTTCCCATGCAAAGTATAGATTTTTATTCTGTGATAAGTGTCTTGTCAGTGAAATGAAATGGCTCGCTCCTGATTGATTGATGATGAATGCATTTATTTAGATAATTAATTGATGCTTCTGTGAATACATATGATTGTTTGTCTGATGAAGATACTTTTCAGGAACTTTAAAATATAGAAATTACTATGGATTATCCAAGAAATGTTTTTGTAACAACAACAACAACAAAAAAAAAAGTACATTCCCTGCAGTATTCTGTTCTCAGTTCGATATAAGGCTCTTGTTCCACAATCCATGAAGCAATCAGAAATAAGAACTCTATACTGCTCGCTCTTCCTGCAATAGTAAAATATGTGCCTGGCTTATTACAAAACATATACAGGTGGAGCCAACTGTATTGCCACCCGTGGCAGTCTCAATGGTGCGATATAGCCATCCCCTCTCACACGCGGCTAATTCTAAACAATGGCCACTTTTTCCGCTGGCATTGCAATGACGTTGGCTACTTCTCTTATTTACGTCCTCCTCCAGGAACTTATCCGTTAAAGAAGATCCATTGACTCTGATGTTCCATACTGTTCTACGCCGAAACCGTAAGAGGTGTAATCGTACTTACAGTACACGATGAAAAAAATGAAGAAATATTGATTATACTGTAGTGTCACGTTTAAGACAAAATGCAAATCTGTTACTAACTTATTATAACTTTGATGAATCGGTTGTGTCAAGCGATGTACGAATTCTGTGCATCATTACTTAAAAATGAGCAGAAATTAATAGTTTTTACAGAAATTTGCTAAGCATTTTTAATCCTGACCCCGAAAAGGCTTTTGCTGGAGAGGAAGGAGAAAGAGAGAAAGGAGGGGGGAGAAGGAAATGGAGAGGGGGAGAGGGGGACAGACAGGGAGGGGACAAGAGACATATGGGGGCAGGCAGAAAGAGGGAAAAAGAAATATTTATTAAGGACCTATTTAGTTATACACAGAACCTCCATCAAATCGAGCCGCTGATAATCCACGTGGAGGGAAACCTGTCAACACACCTGAAATACGGGTGAAATATACCAATTTAAATATGAAAAATTAAATATTCAAATGATTTAAATTAGCATTTTCCCCAAGTGTGTCACAGGTATTTATTTATTTTATTTATAAATAATGTTTTACCAGGAAGTCATAAATTGAGTTACCTCTTGTTTTCAAGTATGTCCTCATATACTGTAGATTATTAACTACTATTTGAACGTGTTTAAGTAAATGGTTGCTTAACAAAATAGTTCTCTTACTCACGCTCTCAAAAAGGTTTAGTAAATTGTTGGCAACTCTGTCCGATTTGATTTTGCGCTATAGCCTAATTTCGATTGGATTGACAATTTAAGCAAAACATTTGCACATCTCTAGTAGTCTTCTGAATATCTATTGAGATTTGGACATGATCTATTATCAAATGTCACCTAATGAGTAATCAAGAAGTATAAGAAACAAATTATTGCCAAAAAAAAAAAATGAGGATTGCTGTTATATTTTGACCAAAAATTGTATTATACCTATAACAATAATAGCAATGTGCGCTTTCAGAGCCATTTCTCAAACGTCTCAATACACCAAAAAGGCATCTTTCTGCTGATTTACCAACTCTTCAGCTGTTGGGAACTGTCGATCTTTACTGAATTAAATGGACTGGGAGATCAATATTCTTCTGATCACTCAATTAAGACACATTACAACCTAGAAGTCTGTTTGGCATTTCACAAGTCACGGATGACAGCAGACCGCAGACGGACTACTTGCAAGAAAGAGTACATTACAAAGTGTGCTTTAACATAGGCTACAAAGCAGGCTTCCCAGTGGTTCAAGTCTAATTTTTACATATATATTTATTTTGCTACAGTATATGAAAAATGCACTGGCCATTTCTTTGGTCAGCAAATGAGACATCAACAATATTAAATCCAGCTGTGCATTTGTCTACAGCCTAAGTTTACAAAGCTTAAAACTCATAATGCACTTACTGATCCACTACAGTAAAAATGGGGAAAAGGTCAGAGTATTTCTGAGAAACTATTAACAAGTTCCATATCCTGCCGTTTACGTGTTTCAGATATTAAATTAAACCAAGGCAAATGGTTGACCTAAAATCAAATGATCAGAATCAATTCTTATCATAGAATACATTAGGCATTATCTGGGGATTGGGGTTTAAATTAAAAAGAACACCAGCTTTCTGGTAACGTTTAATAAGTAAGTAAGTACATATTCAGGTAAAAGCACCTCAGAAAACTTTAAAACGCTTGTAGTCGAAGATGATTTTCACCACTATGGCTAAAAAAAATGATACTTTTTTTTGCAATAGAAATATTCAAACCAAAAAGTTTGTGGTGAAACCTACAAACCTATAAACATATGTTTCATCCCATTTGGAGTTTCCCCATAATGCCCACCGCTCTGTGGTATTCAAATGGAGCAGACGTTACCGCTCCCATTACAGCGATGTGATGCGTTAACACCGGCATGTTATCTAACAGTAGCGCCATTGAAAACAATGGTTGAGGAGATAACGCACTTAACACGTTATTTCGCGTTAACGGGGTAATAAGGTCTGCTATATCTGTATAAGCTGAAACAATGCTTACACATTTATGCCACATAATCTAAACAAGGAATCTACGTGGAGAAATCAGATTTATCACCATCACTGTGCAAACCATATTTGGTCTCAGTTACATTATTCCAACTAAACTTCCTGATCAGCTTGGTTTTGTTTTTGGTGTTTACTCAATTGCACGCTACAGATAACTTTTTTTTTTTTTATTTATTTATCTAAGACCATGTTCTGCCTGGTGGAAGAGTCTAGTATCTGCTGCACCTGAAAAGCTTCTACAGCTTGGAACCCATCACGGCTGCAGAGACACCAGGCAGCGGAGTGGCCGCACAGGGCACAAGTCGGTGGCGGTCCGGGACCCTTACGAGATACTCATGCTTGTATTCCACTTATGTCTTGTGGACTGACATCGATCTGGTATCCTCAGTGATCGTTTGCGGTTTGGATTTATTTTTAAAAAAAATTGATTTCATGTTGTTTGGAGCATTTATCATTGACCCATATACCATTAGCAGCGCTGGATAAGTCCGAATTTTCACTTGTACAACTGCAATCATAAATCCCAATAAAAATACCGTGCACAAAAACGATATAATGTAAGGTTGATCACATCTAGAAAGTAATCCAGTCTCAACCAAAACCAGCAGACCTTTTGGAATCCAATACTACAGTATATCGGTGCCTTATAATGTGTCCACCAAATAATGTGCATCTTTAAATTGAAAAGGAAAAGCAGAAAAGTGTTATAATGCTGAAGGATCCCTTATGACTAGGCTTTTATTAGCATTTACAAATATATTTTTATTAGCATGTATTAAGTAGTGCCACAGCACAAGCAATGATTAGCTGACAATTAGATTTATGAAGGATTCATTAGTTGACAATACAATATATAACAGAAAATCCCTATTGAATATTCATCCCAAGCTTTACATTTTCATTTTAGGCTGTAAGATTAAGCCTTGCTGATTGCACAAGGTTGAAAGAATTAGATTACAATGCTATGAATTTGCCGGTTTTAAATGACATTTTTAAAATATATTTTATAATTAGGTTTCTAGTTTTTACATTATTCTCTTTAAGAGTTTCCGTGTCTTTTTTTTTTTTTCTACTATAATTTTGTAATATGAATTTATGTACTTTTACAGTTTTGCCTCTTTATTAAATAAATTAAACCATTATAGTATTTTTCAAATGGGTTTCTTCATGTTAAATGACTGCGCATTATGTGTGGACGTGGTCATTATTTTGCCTCTGACGGGCCGTAATTTTGTTTTGCTACGGTTGCTGCCTGCCTGATGTTGGACACACGTTTTTTTGCTTCCTGTTACAGTTGCATAGAAAACATTGTGGTGCTGCTGGATAACCAAGGACTATATTATGCCAAAGGGTCAAACTGAACCCTTTTGGAAAAGCATTCCTCATAGTGTGCTTTTCGAGCCTCGTCAATTTATTATCTAGGCCACGGCTGGCCAACTCTAGTCCTCAAGGGCCACCAACAGGTCATGTTTTCGGGATATCCCTGCTTCAGCGCAGGTGGCTCAATCCTTGACTGAGCTACCTGTGCTGAAGCAGGGATATCCTAAAAACCTGACCTGTTGGTGGCCCTTGAGGATTCAAGCTGGCCGCCCCTGATCTAGTCAAACAGAGTTGAAAGCTCCTAACGGATATAATTTAGCCAGACAGAGAATATGTATTTAACTCTAACCCCTATTAAAATTTGGTATGGTACTGCAATGCTGGACAATACTTGGAACGTGTCTCTACCAAAAGAAAATCTGGGTCCTTAAACTCCAAATTGTGTGCTATTTTCACTAGGCATCTCCTTCTGGTAAAGTAATGTTCACCACATCCTTATTTCACCAATTCATTCATCATTACTTCACCTGCAGAAAAATGAAGTGAAGCATTGCTTGACTCTGTAGCACTGACACAGATGAGATGTCCTGCAGGTAATTAAATAGGTAGAGCTCTTTAAAAAAATATTATACAGTAGGATAAAGCTGTAAAATTCCAGGCATTATTGAAATCTCTGCTCTCTGATTGGATAATGCCCAGAATTTTAACCAATCAGTATTGCTCGGAATTTTTGCGAGATGTGTTCATTTTCAATGTTTTTATTTCCAGCCAATCAGCTTTCAGAACAGCTCTGAGACAGGGCAGGGGATTGGTCAGTGGGCAGGAACAGATCTGAGACAGGGCAGGAGATTGGTCAGGAAGTATCAGCCACGGGTTGACTCCTCTCCCTCCAGAGCTGACTGAGATTGACTGATCAGATTCAGTTGAAGTGGGGGGAGAGAGAAAGAGTCTGCAAAATAGTAAGTGGCGGTCTGCAGTTTGTTTGTGGCTGCAATGTGTGTGTGTGCGCGCGCTGTTGTGTTGTATATGTAACCAGGTCTCCCCAGCCTGTCAGCACCCCCCTCACCTGGTTGCCGATCGCAGGGGCCGCCGAGACAATGGCGGCTCCACCCGGTGATCGCAGAGGTGAGGGCGGTCAGGTCCCGGCTCGGGGGTTGCCAAGGCCGCACGCGCGTCACAGGGATCCCGGCACTCCCGGAGCCGGGCTGCGAGGGCGCCGCCATTGCCCCTTAGCTCGCGCATGCACAGTGATCGCGCATGCGCAGGAAGGACCCCAGAGCCAGGGAAAAGTCGCGCGAGCGTGAGACTAGGCAGGGAGACAGTGAGGCAGCCCCAGATAGATCGCGCATGCGCAGAAGAGAGCCAGAAAAGCCCGCGAAGCCCTAGCCTATTAGGGAAGGATCGGAGCAGGGACTACAGATCCCAGGAGCCTCTGCGCACCCCACGTGATGCCAGGGAGCCAATAAGGCTTAGGATCTCCAGGCAGGCAAGTGGATACAATTCGCGGGCTGAGCCCACGCTAGTTCAGTCAGAGCCAGGGGCAGCCCAGGGAAGGAGGTAGGGTACAGGAATCAGCGACTCCCTGTACTAGGCCAGCACCCCCAGGGCCAGAGGTAGCTCTGAGTACCCCATTAGAGTGAGTGTTGCCAGGGACAGCCCTAGGATAGGGACCCTGTCACTCAGGTTTGTTAGTTGGAGTCAGGGAGCTGTGAGGGAAGGAAGGGTGCAGGGAGCGAGTGCAGCTCCTGCACCCAGATAGGTACCCACACCCCAGGTAGGCCCCAACTCCCCACAAGATTAGTGGGTAATTGATTAGGGACGGCCCAAGATAGGGACGCTGCCCTTAGTGTTCGTGTGCTGTCTGGTCAGGGTCACGGCTGTCAGTGCCGTGAGGTCTGACAGGCAGACACAGTGTTGTGTAGCACGTTGGCTGCACACATCCAGTGGGTCA
This sequence comes from Ascaphus truei, assembly GCF_040206685.1. NCBI lineage: Eukaryota > Metazoa > Chordata > Amphibia > Anura > Ascaphidae > Ascaphus > Ascaphus truei. The sequence continues at coordinate 370,095,156 of NC_134486.1, forward strand.
CAGCTTGTTGCTGCAGGCACTGGGATCAGTTAAGTAATAGTCAGGACTGGGAAGAGTTAGGGGAGTGGGGCAGGTTATTAACCCCTGTAGGCCCCTAGGAGTTTCCCCCTAAGCCATCAAGGTTGCTGTGATGTAGGGACGGCCTATAGTGCAGTATTGTCCATATAGTTATAGGAGTCAGTTAGGGACTCAGCGGGCGCTGCCTCTGTGCATTGTGCACTGTGCTGCCTCTGTGAAAAAAAACAGAATTGTCTTATCGACGTTCTCCTTCCTTGTAGTCTGGTTACAGCTGTGTAGTCTGGTTACAGCGCAGTTCATCGTTGCGGCTGCAGCAGTCCTCCGGGTGGGATCGTCCTGGAGGTGGTTCCGGTGTTCTTCGGTCGCCGGATCCTTTGTGAAGCCAGTTGGAGATCCGAGCACGGGAGTGCTCGGGCAGGTACTATTAAGTCAACAAGTGCACCAACGGGCCCTTAGTTTAATAGTGACTGTGCAATCACCCACGTCCTCTCCAAGAGTGCGGGACATTGGGTGGGGATTCTATGGACACTGGGTGGGATCACCTGGTGTTGGGAAAGCGTCCTGCGCGACGCAGTAGTAAGTGTCCCCTCGAGAGAGAGAGGGACACCTGTCATGATAAGTTGCATGGTATTGTGTTATATGCTGTTCCCAGTAAATGGTATTAGTTATTATATATATCACTGTGTGTGAGTATTGGTTATTTGTATGTGTCCTGCGAGGAACCACTCCCCCTATGGTGGGAGCCATCGCAGGTGGAGGCGCTGTATCGAGTAAGTGATTACCCCTAGTATATAATTGCCCCATGTTCCCCGTGGCGGAAGCTCAGTCCTCCTGTGAGCCAACAGGTAACGCACCACACATATGGTAACGTCGTATGTTTCTCCGCACCCACAGTATAATCTGCGATTGGGGGGGAAAAACCGTTACATATGTAACGGTATTTCTGGCCCGGCCTGACCCACCCAATCTCACATTGGCCCCTGTGGTCTAACCGGACCCCATTACAGTGTGAATATGCCTGATGGTGCACCTGCTGGCTACAGGACTCCTGAGTCTCCCGCATGATGGTGTGTGGGGAGGACCCGTCAGACAGGCAGCTGAGGTAGTGTGCTGAGTCTCACCTAGTTCCAGTGCAGCGCCTCCACCTCACCAGGGTCCCTGCGTCCGCAAGGGGATGATCCTGGCGAGGAACTCCTCCGTGGTGCTCCTCTCTGTACACTCATTCCAGATAGATACACGAGAGGGTTTCTGGCTGAACTCATCTTTATTGACACGGCAGGGCAGCTGCCCTCCACAAGGAGTATCTTCAGCCGCTCATCTCGCCAGTGCTCCCTTTAGTTAGGTATGTCACCTAGATCAGGGATTCACTATTCCCGCAGGAATCACTGTCCTGTGCCAGGTCCCTGGACACAGCCTCCCATGGAGTTACTATAACATAACTGACACTCTGATAGAACTTGAACTCCTTCCTCAGCTCTGACAAGAGCTGGAACTCTTCCTCAACTGAACCAACCCTCCTCCTCTCAGCAGAACTAACTTTAGAACACAGTGCTGTGCCTTATGTAAGCTTCTGAGGCTGACACACCTCTGACATCACTAACCATGGAGTCAGAGCATGTGACCAGTCCCAGCCATACACAGAGCACCCCACCAGGGTGCGAGGGAAAACCTCCATGATTACTGCTGGCATGCCCACACTTACCAGGCCTTACTGCCAGCAGGAGAGATGACTGTAGGCATTTTACATGACCGCTACACATATATGTGTGTAGCAGCAGCAGAGTTTGTGTGTAGAGCTGTTGTGTTGTGTGTAGATGTGTGTGTGTGTGTGTGTGTGTGTGTGTGTGTGTGTGTATATAGAGCGCCAGAGTGTGTGTGTGTGTATATAGAGCACGTGTGTGTGTGTGTGTGTGTGTGTGTGTGTGTGTGTGTGTGTGTGTATAGAGCTTGTGTGTGTGTATAGAGCTTGTGTGTGTGTGTGTGTGTCAGTAGCAGTGTTTATGGGTGTAGCATGTGTGTATAGCAGCTACAGCAGAGTTTGTGTGTAGCAGCAGTTTGTGTGTAGAGCTGCTGTGTGTGTGTTTGTGTACACAGAGGGGGTGGCAGTGTGTGGATATAGATAGCTGCAGTGTAAGTGTATATAGAGGTGCTTTAATGTATTTACCATTTTATTTTAATTTAAAAAAAAATCTATATAACTATACAAAAGTGTCTATTATTTATGAAAAAGCCTACATTTAGCCTATAATAGTAATAATCCCCTCAGAACAGGACATTGTTGGCCAATAATGCCCTGTTCTTCGGGGATTATTACTTAAATAAACATGTAATAGTGAGTGTGCTTTTCTCACAAAGGCACATTAAAAAAAAAAAGAATGGTGTTTTCAGTTACACATTGATGGATATATTTTTTAAAGTCTCCAGCCTGCAAAAAGATGGCACAAATGGAGCAAAACAGTATTATTTCACGGTTTGCATGTCATTGTGGGACTTTGGTCCTTTCCTAGTATTCTAATGCTAATTCCAGTGCATTCTGGTCCTGAGCCACTATGTAAAACGGGGACTTGAAAAAACAAAGCTGGGTCTCAATCCAATGATGAAATGGAGCCAGGTTGACAATACTGTAAAGGATCAACCCACATTTATGAGGGATGTGAGAGGGGAAAGGGGGGGGAAGTGTGTTCATAGAGAACTTTATCATTTCATTTTCATTGTTTTCCCATTTAACTTTTTTATCAAATAAATATGCATTGGTCAAGTATTCTCAAGTACATAACTTATTTTGTTATTCAAAAGAAAGAGTAATTAAACCAGCAGTCCACTCTGATTTTTGCACTTTATGTTTTACTCATTTTAACCTTTTAAGATCCCGGGTTGCGCAACACAGTTCCACAGCCCCCTCCAGCACAACCCGGTCACGTGACAGTGGCGGTCCGTAACCCGAAATGTAAGAGTCGTCCTCTTCCATTTCCCTATACTTCACCTTGAGTCCTGCGCTGCATGGGAATCAAAGCGAGATCAAAGCTGAAACAAGCACTCTTCGGGCGTGACGTAGTCACTGCATCAGGCGGCCTCTGGAATGCCAGACCTCAGGCTGTGATTATACCCAAAAACGCCTGCGGTGCGGCCCGTAGCGACACCACACGGCGCAAAAACCAACCTTCATACAAACGTGATAAGTGGCTATACCAAATTCAACTGTCTCCCCGCTTGCTACTGCAAAGTAGGAGACAGTTGATGCATTTCAAAAATTTGTTTTTGCGACGTGTGGTGTCGCTACGGGGCGACACCACGGGCGTTTTTGGGTATAATCACGGACTTGCAGTATGATGTAGCAAGTATAAAGGGCAAGGTTTAGGAAGTGTAAAGTTTACTTCTGCTTCAAATTATAACCCTTTTACACACATATCCTCCTCCTCGCTTCAAAGGAGACGGGCGTAAATCTTACGGAATTCCTGAAGCTTGACAGGCCCCTAAATGCAAAGCAGCAGGACACTCCACTCTGCCAGATTAAATCCTGGGGCACAGTATCTCTGTGCTTGGCAGCTGTCGACCACTAACATTTCGCGCCCAGACATTTCTAGCACGAGTGGTGCACAAGAGGCTACATGCATACGGCTGAGAGAGGCATGGTGTGATCCAGAGGTTCAGGAAAGTCCCTCCACCACTGCCCGCCTCCAGCCCTCGCACACCCTGCTGCTCCCCATCCATTTGCCCTCTGCTGCCCCTCCCATTCAGCCTTTGCTGCCCCCAATTATTCCACCCTACCATGCCCCACTCCCGTTTTTTCACGGCTCTCTCCTTATATATCCTCAGACCTTGCTCCAGAGATAGCACCAGTTAGGGCATTTTTTCGTGTATGTCACTGTACAGTACATTAGAATGTCAATTCTGTGTATTAGTATTCTGTATATATGCATTACAGTGTAAACTCTGTTGATTAGTGGTCTATCCTGTCTACACATTACAAAGTGTAATCGCTGTGGATTATTGTTCTGAATCTACATTAAATTAATCTCTGTGGATTAGCATTTAGTATCTATGCATTAAAGTGTAAACTCTATTGATTAGTGTACAGCATCTACAGAGTAAGATCTGTATATGTCATGTCTCGTGTATATCAACGCGGTGCAGCACGGGAGGGGTTACAGTGCATTGGGGGAGGTTTTGGTGCAATGCTAAACGTTTGCTTTGGCCCTAACCTTTACTGGCCTGGCACATCCCCCTGAGCCAAGATGTCTCACTGATTTTATTCCTTTCGAGTTTGATACCTCTGACAAATACTCTACACTTCTAGAACTTTCAGACCGCCACATTATCCCCCACTGTGGGCGCATTTCCTGTGTTTTTTGGCCGCCTGTACTGCTATAGATCATTTGCATTGAAATGTCTACCTGAACCACTTAAGTGCCCCAGGACGTAGTCACTACGCCATGGGGACTGGCACTCCGCAGGCCCCATCACGTAGTGATTACGTAATGCTCAAAGGCCTGCGTGTTCTGGCTTAGACCGCGTGTTGCGTTCCCATGGAGCGCAATACACAATCTAACCAGTGAGGAAATGGAGAAGAGTCCCCGCCTCTAGCGTTTCCTCCAACATAGCCACAACAGTCACAGGATCGCGCTGTGCCAGGGAAGCCGTGGCACTAAGGCATCACAACCCCTCCGGCACTTAAAAGGTTAAATTGTGTGTGTGTGTGTGTGTGTGTGTGTGTGTGTGTGTGTGTGTGTGTGTGTGTGTGTGTGTGTGTGTGTGTGTGTGTGTGTGTGTGTGTGTGTGTGTGTATATCATATTTATAGTAATGTATTTTAAAATATTCTCTTTGGCTTTATAGTTCTGCATTAGATTATTACACTTTATTTTATAGGTGAAATAATCTAGGTAAAAATTTTATTCGTCTGCATTATTGATTGCTTTGGCAGGTCTTGAGATCCTAGTGTTACTTCATTGGCTGCTGTGCTGATTTTGCCTGTGGTAATGAAATTACTTGTCCATGTATTATAAAGTCTGCCCATTCCCTTCCATGATTTAATATCCTGGGTCACAGAATGTCTCTATATTGAACACTAAATGAAGACAAGTGTATTACTTGGCTTTTATTTAAAGTTCTGCTGCCATGGGTCAGCTAATAGACTTTCACTGTTGGAATTTATGGCCATCAGCACAAACCCTTGAAACCAAAATAGCTTTGTGACATATTTCTCTTTATAAATAATTCTATCTATAATGTAACTGTCAAGTATTTTTATTTTTTTTTTAGTACTGTACCGTTCCCTATGAAATAATATGCTAAGATAATATCCTACAATATATCATACAACAACAATGGAATCAAGGTGAGAAAAAGACCAGTTCTCGTCACCTGCCAACAACAGTGTTTCCCCTCCCTTGGAAACGGCAGCGAGGCCACATTTTAGGGATAAAGGCTTTGATAAAGCAAAGCCCGAAACCTGAATCCACCAAATAGTAAAACACTCGGCAACTTTGAAATGCTTTGTAAGACCCGTACGTGCTCAGATGGTTAGATTGACAGACACAGGTCTGCAAGATATTGGTTGTTGATTACCATACATCAACCCTAAACTGGCCCAGGCCCTGCATTCCTGTTGCAGGGGCTAACACCACATAATAGAATAATATGAGACTATTTTATTTTATACATGGAGTTTCTACATACATTCTCAAGACCTCGCAAGTCGCCTACTAATGTGCGAGCACTTGTCAGTCAGGTCTGAGAATACGATGTATGATATACAGCATCTATGGGGAACAGTCATGTTGATTTCAAAAGGTATCACTAACTATAAAAAAAGAACAAATGTGGATTATATATATATATATATATATATATATATATTTATATATATATACACACAAAAAGAGATTGCCTGCTACAGACGGTATATATATATATATATATATATATACATATATACACACATATACTATATATCTATATCTATATATAATTATACACACCCACATTTATTATGTGTGTGTACATATACATGTGTGTGCGTGCATATGTGCATGTGCATGTGCCTGTGTGTATATCTGTGTACACACACACACACACACACACACACACACACACACACACACACACACACACACACCCATAAACACACAGCAAATAACAAGATTTAGTTCCCCACAATGTTGAGGACTTGTTCTGCTGATCTTTGCCAAGAATAAATACATAAATGCACCTTTTGCACAAAGCCAGAAATGGCAATAAGTTTCTAAAAAGAGATTGCAAGCACTTCAAATCTCTACTCCCAAAATAAACCAGACATTGGATAGAAGTAAAGTTATTTGCTAGATGTACACAGTTTTTTAAAGAGTACTCAAAAAGCAAACATCTTAAGGTTTTCTTGCTTTTCAAATGTTTTTTAACTAGACATTTGTATGTGCATATTAATGTACAAAAGTAACCGTGAACATATACAGAAATGATGTGCCACAAGCTTTAAAACTATCTTATACTCAAAAAGACTGAATATAGTAAGGAATATGAGTATTGTTGAGTAAGAGTATTGTGTCGACAGTATATACAGTACAACACTGAATACAGAATTTACAGAACAAATTAGCTGTACTAAAAACGTATTATACGTCACAAACGTTACCAATGGTGTTTAGTCTTGTCCCGGGTATAAATATCCGCATATGGTTCCCTATCATTGCCAGGATAATATTCACCCAAAGGCAACATGGGAAACACATTTACGGTAAGTCCATCATATTTCCAATTGTCCTCCCTGTCGTTGAAAAGGTAGATAAAACATTGTACTCCGCAATATATAACTACAGCTTGCTTATGATCGACATCAGCTTTTTAATTAGACGTAACTTATGTTGTGAGCCTTTTTACCAAAGCACCTGAGCTGTGGAATGGAGAGAAATCCAGGAACTAGGAGAACTCACCCTGTAGAGCGGATGGCACTTGTCCTTGAAACATGGTGCCAAACGAGCAAAGATCTGCAGGCTATAGTAATAAGCCGCCAGCTGGAGAGATAAAGCTGAATGCGATTGCTTTTCAAAGCACTTGTTGGCATCTACCACCTAGGAAAAATGAGAGAGAGAGAGAGAAATGACTTGGCTAAAAAACAAAAAAAACATGCAAGCCTTTGATTTAAACCCCATTTTCTACTGGAGTGGCTGCAGCACACTGTGTGATGGTTTACAAGCGATGAAGCCTGACTATAATTAACACCTTTTCAAAACTTATTTGACATAATCTTTAAATAATGACTCTGTAGTTTATCAGTTTCACATAGTGAGCTGATATTGTTAAAAATAAATATGCAGCACAGTGCATGATACACGCTACAATGATGTCAGGCAAAATAGAATGCGGTACAGTTTGCCGCGGTCACGCTGTGGGGGACATGCTTCTGAATGGGACCCCACCCCCCGCCAGCATTAATCCTTCCAAGCAAAGACAGCGGCAACGCAAACTTTAAGGCTTGCTGCATCTGTAGGCGATAAATCTATTTTGTAATCAAAGCATCAATCCTTGATGCTTGGATATATTTTTTTTCTACTAACCTGAACCAGGTGCTAAATCTAATTTCTAGGAGACCTCTGGGTGAGCTGATACTGTATGTTCCAACGGTTACCAATAAAACAGATGATAGAACTATACACGGACAATGTCTGATCAGTGATCCAATAACGGGGAGAAACATTGCTGTAATGTACAGTATGGCAGTAGTGCTCAACTCCAGTCCTCAAGACCCCCACCTCCCCCCGCCCCAACAGGTCAGGTTTTATGGCTATGCCAGCTTCAGCAGAGGTAGCTCCGTCAGTGGCCCAGTCAGAGACTGAGCCACTGATGGAGCCACCTGTGCTGAAGCAGGGATATCCTCAAAACCTGACCTGTTTGAGGGGGTGGGGGAGGGGTCTTGAGGACTGGAGTTGAGCACACCAGATGTATGCCATTCCTCTCACTTACTGGCCGCTATGGCCATCCCCCAATTGTGATATACTAAACATTTGGATAACAACATGCAATAGATTGTAAACGTACCTGTGGTAATGCGAGCAGATATGCAAGAGACAAGGTCATATCATTGGGTAAGGTGTCACTCGCCAACTGCAAGAGAACTGGAAGAACAAAAACAGAACCAATCGCTTAGTTGCAATCCAGTCCTACTATCCTACTTGATATGCCTGCAAAATGTATTAGATAATATATAGCTTCATTCTTTTCATACTTTAGATAAAATGCTGGTTGGTATGATTCATGAACAGATCACGAACAATCAAACTGCAATAGTGCCTTACGCTAATTGTTAGACAAAATATTTTCACATAACATTTAACCACGATTAAACAGATGCTGCAACAGATTGTGGGAATGTTCCCTACACACATTTCAGTAGAATAATCAGCAGGTTATAAAATGAAATAAACTATTAAACTGGAAGAAGAAGAAGAAAAAAGTACATGGACTATAGAAGTCATTGGAATGGACAAACGATTATTGGGTGCTTTGCAGAACATATTTTTTTAGATAATAACAATTACCAGGGATCTGAATTATGATCTTGTTCTAGGAAAGATAATACACTCAAATTCTTTAAAGAACAAATAATATAACGAGAAATAAAAAAAAAATGATTTCTCGGTGCTGCACATTTCACATTAAACTGGAAACAAAATATGCTCAGAATTTTCAAAAACTTGTGTCCAACATTGCTGCCAAAATCCTTGTCGATCAATGCATCAACTCAAGCAAATTATACTCTAAAGTGATCAAATAATTCTAAAAATAGAAAACACTTGTCCAACCCACGTCTATAAATGTTATTATGTTATTTAGGATAGTGTATCTGTCCCCGACACGTGAATATCTTTAATATAATAAAGTGCACGCCCATTAAAAAGCCATTTCACATATCAACCATCTCTTATTTTCAAGAAGTACTTTCTCACACTTCCAAGGCTTACCGCCTTCTAGCTCCTGGGCTTGATCTTGTTCTAATATTTCTTTAATATCGCTCTTCTAAGATCTTAAGGTCCTCTACACTTTCTTGGCTAATGTTATGATAGAACATGTATCATATTAGCAACTCTTCTTTATAGAACCTCTACCTTAAACCTTTTGTTGAGGTTTAAGCTATGAGCTGTCACGTGGCATTACCATCTGTTTTCTGCTGTGAATACCTTAAAACATTGTGCTGGTTTACCCTACCTTTTTGTTACATGATCGGCCTACTTTTAAGACTTCCCATTCCTTTTTCTCTGTGGTGGCTGAGCTAAAAGTATAATTAAACTTGAATTCTGCCTCTAATAAGGTTGTGTGGCCCCAGCTTGCACTACTTTGCATTCAATTGAAGGGTCCACACTCATGGCCATTTCTTTAGTTTAGCTAAATCATTAATCATTAATGCTCCATCATAATTAAGATAATTAAGGGTTAACCCTTTCAGATCAGGCGTATATGATCAAGGTTAACAAACACACAGATACCCAGCAAGCTCTCAGAAACCCCCCAAAATTACCACCAAATATATATGTATACAGTATAAGTGGCAAAAGGAGTGCTACTGGGTGTGGCTAGTTGCATAAAACAAGAAACAAAGAAGTCCAGAGCAACATCCAATGTGACAAAAAAACACAGTGAAATACCTATATACCTCTTGAAAAAAGGGTAATTTAGTTAACCCTTTGGCCAAAGCATATAATACTGCGAGCCACTTTCAGGGCATGACCATAATATCACTGGTCCTAACACTAACTGATTCAAATCCTTATTTACCTCTATAATTAGAGGTATTAAATGGTCAAGTACATACAGTAATTTAGTATTGGGGGGGTGGGGATTTGGTGTTTTACCACCTGATAAATGTTTTTTTTAAACAGATTCATTATTTAAGTATGAAAATTATCGTTTTAGAAGTAAAACTACAGTATATCATAACCATCCAGTCGCAGTGGTACCAATCCACAGAGAGCCTAGAATATGTATGTTACTGTTGTACACACTCTAAATATATTTTGTGTGTAATATCTTTAATGTTTTATGACCTAAAAACATTCTAACAAAGCGTACTGTTCACACAAATCAATAATACATTTGTATTTGCAATGCAAAAAGTGACCAACAAAATGATGACATTACAAAAAAGAGGGATGCAAGAGAAATCTTGGACATAAGAGGCAGGCGATACATGTGATGCTGAGATGTCACATGACCAAGATTATTTGGACAATACACGGCTTAGTACAAACATTCGTAGACAGAAGAAAAAAACACACATTAAGACAACCAAGATTTTTCTGCAACCCAGAGAAATGATGGAGAAGATGTGACAGAAGGAGGAGGAATGTGAGGATTTGGAAGACAAAGTAGGGCGAGTACATATCATTTCTTACTGACAAAAAAGTATAACCTCTTTTAGAATGCCGATGCTAGTGAGATCAAAACATTAATTGGTTTGCACATTGTAATTGGGTGCCTAAAGTTTCCACGAGTAAGAATATTTTGGGATAACTTCTTAGGGGTAGGTTTGTTCCTAGATAGCATGACAAGATCGATTTTTCTAACTCGGGAATCTACATATTGTGAACACCGGGAACCTGAAATTGCTATGATAAACTCTTCAAAGTTAGTCCCTTAATCGATGCAGCTACCATTGGAGGAGTTACGTGTTGATGAACAGCTAGTTCCCTTCAAAGTACAGCTATCAATAATACAATATGCTAAAGGCAAGCCCAACCCTTGAGGATTCACTTCATTGCCTATACAGGAAAACTACTGGTTTGGATGAAGATAATATGAAGAGGTTGAATCAGGTGTGTTGCATTTGTGAAATGACATTGGTAGAGACGGCACAAACTCTTATGACAATTATTTTTAACCATATCCCCTACTGCAAATACCGAAGCACAAAAGTTTAGCATTATGATCAAAACAAATGCTAATGTTATTTTCCTTTTTTCTTAAATCTTTATGGATGCCAATATAAAGTTGTTGTCATTAAAGAGTGACGTTTGTAATTGAGTCTAAATGACTAATATATGTAAGACTATAATACAACTTCCTGCTACCAACCAACCTTTGATACGGAATATACATAATCATGTACATTATGAAAATGGCAAAATGAAACACATATTTTTGAAATTTATATAACTAGTGAAATACCGCTCACCATAATAGTACATAGTTTGATGGAAAATAAGGTTTCAGCTGGTGCAAAGGGGATAGGGATAACAGACATACATATATAAGGAGACAAAGGGTACTCCTAAAAAGATCCCCATTCACTGCACAGCAAAGCTGAAAATAGTCATCAGGGTATAGTTACCCACTAGAAATGTAGTATAGGCTATAAGGGTACAATTAAGTAACCGCTCCCAGCACTGTGGGAGGACAGTTACCACTAAAATGCCCGTAGGCAGAAAATAATAAATAGTTTAATGTTAATCAGAAATCGGCGCAGTAACACATACTCAAAACTACCATAAAAACAATTAAAACTCATATCATGGGTGATGAAGGGTATACCCTGATGACTATTTTCAGCTTTGCAGTGCAGTGAATGGGGATCTTTTTAGGAGTACCCTTTGTCTCCTTATATATGTACATATTTTTGAAAACCTACATTTTCAGCATTCCATACTCTTCCAAAACACATATGTCTAGAGAAATATGTTTTTAATAGAAGATCTAAAACAGGTCTGAAAGCATTTGATATCCATAAATCAGATACCAAAGAGTATGTTATAATACAGAATGTGCACAACCCATCATTAACTTCACCTTTGAAGCTGCCACTTTATCCCTTAGCGTTTCAGGCTCTTGTGCCTGAAAATGTTCAGACCGAGTACATGATGGTGCTACATCAGAAAAATGATTACTCTGCTGCAATAATTATTATTTTGGCAATGTAGATCTGAAGGCATATTAGTATAAAAGTTCAGAAGATAAGATATATCTAATGTCGCATAAATAATGTGGTCAGGTAACAATGACAAGTAGGGACAACACGTGTATAAAGTTGAAATCCTGGTGGCAAATTCAGCAGCACCGCAATAAAGACAGTCTTTAAACGATTGGATCAGCACCAGGCATGGATTCCAGTAGCTGGGTGTCCTATACTGAGGTCACGTCTCTTACTCCGGGGAGATAAAGATCTGTGAGTAATTGGGTATAGGGGGAACGGCACCACTTCTAGGAAACAGATCAATAGTTGCAGTACTGTAGTGTGCTGGGTATTTTGGCAATGCTAGTGTGGATTTCAAGTTTACAGTATGTTACACTGCATACAGCCGAGCGTCGCAAGGTCAAATCAGACTGAATTATTATTTTTAAGCAATCTTGTATAAATATATGTGCCCCCAGCTACAGTACTTGGTCTTTTTAAGAGGGATTTTATTTTGGTAGGTTGAGCAGCGACAGAATACGTCTTACCCCCTTTATGCAGTTGTAAAATTTGATTTAATGGCAATGCTTCTAATAAAATTATACACTTTATGAAAGGCAGGTAAACATTATGTATGTTTCATTATGTTTTCATGAAAAATGTTGATCCAAAAAAATATTTGTGTCCCCGTAATGTGTAAAAAAAAAAAAAAAAAGTTATTGGCATAAATATGTTACAGTAATATGAAGCAAAACAGGTCGTCTTTGTTAAAGGGACAACCACCCCCCTTTGCAGTATTTACAGTAGAAGAGCAGTGAAGTCCAGAACCACTCCCTGGAGATTAACTGCAACGTTGATGAAAGTTTCTCCCAACCCTTTAAAACGTCCTCGTTCTTAAAAGTATATCCCAAGACCCTTTCAGCAGTGCTTGTTGTTTTATACATGAACTCCTCTGTAATCAAACCGCCAGTATAAAGAGGCCAAAGAGAAACACTATTACAGTTGAATACCTAAAGCCCTCTCCCGCCTAATCTCACACTCGCTGCACCACACCTCTGGAACGACCTTCCCCTCAATATCAGACTAGCACCCTCTCTCGTGGAAAAAAGGTGAAGAAAGCAGTGCATAGCCAAGAGAGAAAGGTCCAAAACAACTTGTTCTTTATTAAGTGATGGCTACAAATAGGAGGTACACAACCCTCCCACGTGTTTCGTACAGTGAAGAACTTTATCAAGGAGTGAAAAATACATCTTATCTGAGTACTTTTAAAATCTGACCCTCTGCGACGTTTTCGTGTCAAAGCTTCATGATGCACGCATGCACCCGATGAGCGCGCGCGCCCTCCCCTGTCGTCAGACGTCCCGCCCGTCAGCCACATAGATCTACAGAATCAGGCAGTACTACTAACCTCTCCTCCCCCATGCTGCGCAGCCACTGGTCATGATGTCACCACGTAAGGCCGTGCAAGCGCACGCGCGAATACCCAGATGCCCGCGCATGCGCTCAAGAACCCCACTCTGTCCGACACCACCACACCACCAGATGACTGGAGCAATACGGGAGAGGACAGTTTTAAAATATATATGCATACAACCAAGTGAATAACGTTAAAATATGGTCCATATGGTTGACCAATGTCATATTTATAACAATATAACACAAAAATAGGGGCGCATGGAAAGAGACAAAAAGCCCAGGTTAATACACAATAATGCTTTATATATTAAAAAAGGGGGAACAAATAACACTCAAATGGAGGTGGATACAATTAATCATAATGACCAAAAAAAACTCTGCGGTGACGTCAACGCAGCGACGTCCGTGACGACAGACATCCGGTAGCTGCAGCCCAAACACACCACGAGGAGACGGACGGGAGAGAGTGTGAGTTTTCAGCTTTACCAACTGGTGCTAGACCCCTACCCCTATCAAAACTGGGAACTCACCTGTCCCCCTAAGTTCTGGCAACGGAACCTCTACCTCAGAGTGTGTTTTGGTCATTAGGATTAATTGTATCCACCTCCATTTGAGTGCTATTTGTTCCCCCCTTTTTAATATATAAAGCATCATTGTGCATTAACCTGGGCTTTTTGTCTCTTTCCATGCACCCCTATTTTTGTGTTATTTTGTGACTGGTATTGCCCCGCTGATCACAGGAGATTGGGAACAGCAGGGAAGAACAAAGTTTTATAAGAAATCTAAGGAAAAGAAGAGGGACAGCGCGCACCGTGTACTTTTTTCCATATTTATAACAACAAATGTTGGGGAAAATGTTAACTGTGTCAGTCAGGCCACTCACAATAAAAAAAGGCATAAAACTGACACCTCCTATCTTTGTGTACAATATCATTCACAGGTAGAAAATAAAACAATTTCTTAAACTTTGAAAATATCTGAATTGTTCAATGATTATTTCATATGCTAATAAACAATATAATTCATTATTGATATGACTATCATAAAGGGAAGAAAGAAAAGGAGAGGGGAGGAAAGAGTGTCGGGAAAGGGGAGAAGAGGGACAGGGAGGGCGGGGGGTGGAGGGGAGAGGAAAGAGAAGAGGGTAAAAAACCAGACTGAGAATATAGAAGCAAGGATTACTATCCCAATAAGGTAGAGATGAAATAAGCATGAAGTCCATATACTTACTGTAATAACTTCTTACACATATTCAATCATTTGTAAATACCCAGGGATAATATGGATAGCACCCTCTCTCCACTTTTAAGACTAGGGTGACCATATATTTCCCTGGACAAATGTGCGCAGCCGACAAGCACCGTCAGAAATCCGGGACATTTGGATACATTTCAGGACACAGGGACAGTCTAGTCACCCTATTTAATAAGTGAATAGGAAATCCATTGCACTATGGATTATTGAAAATAAATGTATTCTTTCAGTGGCACCCACGACGTTCCGAGCTGCACAGAGTTCTTTTTAAAGTGACTGGCCAAAAAAAAGAACTCCGTGCAGTTAGAAACGTTGTGTGTGCCACTGAAAGAATACATTTATTTTTAAAAATCCGTAGTGCAATGGATCTCCTGTTCACTTCTGTATACTCAGGATCTCACCAGACAGGGTTTTCCCTGAACCAAGGTGCACCGGTACCTCAAGAATATATTACATTTGGTGTGCAAGACTGAATCTTTACATTGACACCCTATTTAAAACCCATCTTTAAACACACCTCTTTAATGCAGCATACAGCTCCACTGGCAGATACTATAAATCTCATGTGCGCTGAACTTGACCCCTTGCAGACGCACTTACCATAACACCCTCCTATGGTCTCTAAGTTCTCCCTACTTACAACTTGGATTATAAACTTTTCAGGACCGGGATTCCTTTTCCTAGTGTTACTTTAATGTCTTAAAACACTTGTTCCCATTATGTCACATGCATTACTGCTGTGAAGCTCTATCTACTGTACACGGATTGTGCTATATAAATAAAGATATACATACCATACAATGAGGTTTAAGATGTTGGTCTTGAATATAAAAAGTGATGCTTGTGTAATGGTGTTTCCCCCACCCTATGGGAGATTACCCTGTTACAAGGTGTATGGTGCCTGCTACCTGTTGGCTCACAAGAGGCTGAGGTGTCCGCCGATGTTTGTGTGGACTGCAGAACAGACTTCTGGGGTACATACCCGATATTTACTCCCTGGAACTCAGCGTCTCCATCTGCTGTAGGCTCCAGACATACGAAGGTCATCTGCCACAGTAGAACAGACTCCTCTCCCCCAGGAAAGATTGCACACCAGGCAGGAGATATATATAACAGGAACGGGTTTATTCTTCTGCTCAGCAGTCTCTAGACAATTCTGCTAATGTAGTCACAGCTCTGGTCTCTCAAACTTCAGATGGTCCCTGGACCTGTACTACGGGTCAAGGGCCCCTGCAGCAGTCCTAGCTCTTCCCTGATCCTCTAGCAGGACCAGGGGAATAGGCAATCACTCACTCTTTCCCGAAGGGAAGAGGACCTGGGCCTGCCAGTGCACAGCAGTCCGGTGTGATACCTTGTCTCTATCACGGTAGAGACCCAACTAACAATTTAGAGATGAAGCCACCTTTAGTACAGTAGGGGGGAGGTACTATGTCTGAACCCAGGATTGGGTAGAACACAGACCTGATCCCACCACCTCCCCTGTCACTCAAAGGTACTGCCTGAGTGTGGAAATCCCATAATTGGTCCTAACACTGCCTGCTGTTACCAGGACTAACATGCTAAAATAGGGCAGAATAATAGTCAGCCATAGCATGGCTACACTTGTAAGGTTTTTCTGAGAAGTCCCAACTGGGGTGTAGAACTATTAACAACCAGAATGTAAGGAGATTTGAATGCGAAAACAAGCAGTGGAATAAATATCTAATGATGACAAGGAGCACAGTTGGCAATGCTAATACTATCCTGGTCTCTTAAAAAAAAAATTATAATAATAATGGTAAAAACATTTAACACATCTACAAATCTGAAATGCTACAAAAGATTTGCATTTGCCAAAGCAATAGAAGAGGACCAATAATAAAGAATAATAACTGAAGCCTTTCCCTCATGAAGAGGACTGTAACACCAGCAGGAACACATTATAGGCAGGGGCCAACCTGACTACAGCATGGCCATAGTGCAGAATGCCGAGAGAGTTGCAGCTGGGCTATAGCATGGAATTTACTGGGCGTAGCTCTCAGGCTTATACAATACACAAGTGTGCAGGTTCAATCGCTGCACCACTCTGTATGACAGGGGTGGGCAACTCCAGTCCTCAAGGGCCACATCAAGAGTAGAAAATTGAGCCACCTGTGCCGAAGCAGGGATATCCTTAATTTCCCACCTCTGCTATATGATATCCAGCTGCAGTCCCAGGCTGCACATGAAAAGTAGATCATAAAGAAAACATTCATCTTAAAAAAATTAAAATCTTATTGGTTGCAGTCCAGCAGGGACAGGTCAAACACAAAACCAACATGGCAGCCATGGCAAGGATTTTAGGGCAGAAGCTATACTAATACTACCGCCGGCACCGAGGCCTGCAACTCATCATATAGCAATACAGTACACTGCAGCCCCTGCAATGGCAGCTCAGAGAGCAAAGATACAGTACACTTCACACATTCATTTTTAGGGAGACTGGAAACCACAAACTGCTGCATTGAGTATTTAAACAATAATTACACTTGCCATTAAAGCAGAGGGGATATAATTGTGCATCTGGTCACAAAAAAGAGTAAGCATTTACAAAATGTGTCCCATTCTTCACTCGCACTGACGGCCAAACATATTTCTAGGACTGCTCTACAGTTTATAGTTATGTTTATTACCGCAGCTCCACAAATACATTTAAATTGCGGTCAATATCATAAAACTCAATGGAGTAGGTAAATACTAGCTGAAATAAATGATGCGCTACATTTTTTTCCCAAATAGTCTTACAGTATAATAGTTTTCTCGCCTCTCAAGGTTATTGTGCACTCACATTCACACACAGCACTGCAGCTGTAATACAATACAAACCAGAATTGTTGGCACTTGGAACTGACCCTTTTTATCACTACATATTTCAGGGAAAAAAAAAAAAGTTATATATACTAAGGTTTTTAATTACTACACCAAGATAATCAAACTGCAGAACTTATGGATGAAGTTTATCCAGTCGGAAAGGAGGTAAGAACAGTAATTAAAGAACTGCACTGGTTTATGTAAACCATCATGAGGGGAAACTTCTTTGCTGGCACCTACTGTAGTAAAAATTTTCTAGCACGAATCGCCTTTATGGTGACAGAAGTAGTGTCACGGAAGTGACGTGAGTGGCCTGCGCAGCCAACACAGGCGCAGGACACACACGTGCAGAAGCAAGGACACACATATACACCACCACCACCCCCCCTCTAAAAAATAAAGAAAGGCAATCTGCAATGAAAAAGAGCCATTTGAATAGTAGATAATCGCTGGTACATTTTAAAAGGGAAATGATGAAACAGTAAGCACGTTCTAAGTGAAACTTCTTTGTGTTTTGTCTGAAATTGTATTTTGATTGAAAGAAAACTTTTGAGTATAATTACAATTTCAGAGACAAAACACAAAGAAGTTTCACTTAAAATGCGCATGCTCGCCACACACAAACCCTTTCTTTTTTTTTTAACTGGTGCAACCCCTCTTTATTTCCCTTAGACGATCTTCAATATGCAAAGGTGGGGGACAAAGTTCTACGCCCCATTATGGCCGTTGCATTGTCACTTGCTGAGCACGTGGCTGAAGGTCAGACAATAGGACACAACACCGGGCTATGATAAACCGAAACTTATTTATATCAAACCCCTATAGCTACAGATATATATATAAATAGAAATGTGATCCTCTGTGGGAGGATCATATACATACAATCACAATACTTGTAAGGCGCTGCACAGTTGTGTGCCAATGTCTCTGAGTCCCCATGATCCCGTGTTATAAGTGTAGGTGTCGGCACAACATTGGAGCTCTTATAATCAGTGGGCTACTGTCGCTGGCCAGTCTCTTCACAAAGACTTCGGTACCCTTAACTGTAATGAGGATCCCCTCTCTGTTTACTCACAACTTCCTTAGTCTGGTAGGCTGCTGATCCGCTTCACCTCCACTCGGGGAGCCTGTCTGTTACTGAGTCACCCAGCCCAGCGGAGTTCTCCTCCTGGAGTGAAAGGTAACCATGTTGCGGCAGCTCATTCATACAAGGGCTGCTCTCTCCAGGGTCTCTCTAGCTCTGGTCTCGTGCTCCTCTCTCTCCTCTGCATTTCCTGGGTCAACCGATCTCTGAACTTTCGCACTTATTGGCTGTAATGTTATGTGTCCCTATTTCAGTCTACAACGCCCAGAATCCCCTGCTGCTGCTGCTCAGTCATTGGCTCGTTACCAGCAGCACACACCAGAATGGAGCCAGTCAGAGGGCAGCATGCATAGCTTTCTCCTATCAAGGAGGTTACACTTTCCAAGCCAAAAAAGAATAAAGATGTATTACAGTAGAAAAACAAGTGATATGGTTATTTCTTTAGGGCTGTGATTCTCTTACAGCATGACAATAGATACTTGTACGACTTGCTCTTATTCCTGTATTATCACTTCTTTGTGTTTATGTAACAGGGTATGTCCCATTATGCCTTTCTTTCTCCCCATTATCCTTGTTATTTAAGTCCTGTTAGCAGCAGGCAGAACAGGTTAAATCTAAGGGCTCTTAACCCCCGTTATGTCCCTCTTATGAGTGATAGAAGGTGGTGACTCATGGCCTGTGTAAGCCTATCAGGGATAGGTACAGACCATGAGCCCATCCCTTCTTGATCCTCCTAGGAGGGTGTGACCAAATTTAGTTTAGTCCTGCTTCTGCTCGAAGAGAGAGGAAGTCCTGTTACTGCTTTGGAAGAGAGAGGAGGCAGAGAGCAGTGAGTTTCTCCTATGGCAGGATGAGCGTGCTCACCCTCTGCCTTTGGCTGGGGGGACATCAGATTCAGCCACAGAGACCCTGTAAGACCAGGGGCCATCACCATCAAGAGGTCTGGGACCTCTGAGACTCTGCATCACTGTATGGAGATCTGCTGTGGATGCCTGCCATACAATAAAAGACCCTTGTTATGACACTCCTGTCTGAGTATCAGTCCTTGGGCAGGAGGGAGAAGTATGCAGTAGTGGGGGCCGACTTCTTGACACCCTGGAACCCACTACGGCTGGAAGCGCTGAACACCAAGAGAACGAACCTAAGCCTGTCCTGATCTCCACAACACCGCAGATCAGCTCAGCTTTCCTGATCCTAACAGGTATTGTAACACACACTAGGTAGCATAGGCTGTGCATCTCCCACTGGGGGGCAAGCAGTGCTACATTTACATTTCTCAAAATATAAAAAAAAACTGCATAGTTGGAAATTAGAATAATAAAATGATACATTTGTATGCAGTTCTGCATTGGTTTAAGGAGGGTTTGGAATCTTAAGTGGGGGGGATCGGGAGGGGGCTCAGAACGACAGGTGAGATAAAGACAAGGACAGAGTGACATTTTCTCCCCATTAATAACCAAATTAATATATTCTACTTTGTGAAATCCTTATTCAAATCTTGGTCATCTTGCTGTATACACATTTTTTGCGGGTCGGTGGCCAGTTTAAAGAGATTGTGAACAACAAATCTAAGGGATTTATCAATGCTTTATTATCAAGTGGAAACAGAAAAATTACAGTATGTTTCCTGCTATGAGAAAAAAAATATCCCCTATGCTAGTGTAGCCATGCCATCTGTGGCTACTAGTTTGCTTCCCTCCTGGCAGTAAGCCCTGGTACAAGCAAAACTTGCCAGTAGTTGATATGGCCTTTTCTCCCTCCGAGGAGTTGCATTTGAGGACAGCGGGGGGCGGTGACATCAGGCCTGGGCATGACCAATCATGAGACAGACCTGGTGCCCTTCTCTTGGTTATACTTAAGGGCATGTACCGCCCAAATTTAGCAGTGCCTTTCCCCACTTGAGGAAGGCAGGTCACACATTGGAATGGCTGAGTATTGGGCCCTCTCCTTACCTCCCGGGGAGAGTGGGTGTGGACCATACCTCTGCTAGGGAAGCAGGGAAGGGCCTGTAGTGGAGATCCATGGACCAGCCATCCATGGTAGCTGAGAGATACTGCATTGGGCACAAGCCTGCTTTGTGACTGTGTTGTACAGAGGACAATAAACCGTTCCTGTTTGCATATACCTCCTGCTTGGTGCGTGACCTTACGGGGGGAGAGGTAATAGTTTCTGTGGGAGATCACCTTCAGTTCCTGGATCCTACGGAAGATGGAGGCGCTGCACTGCTAAAGAGATATGGAGGGTATGAACCCCAGAAGCCTAGTCATGTGTCCCCACTACCACCGGCGGACAACTCAGCCCTCCTGTTACCAGCAGGTATCATGCACCACACGTACAGTAATTGCCAGATCTCCCACCGGGTGGGGGATTCACCGTTACACTATTGAAGCAGAATATTATTATACTAGCAAAAACTATATTCAAGTAGCATTTATCTTTTACAAAGTATTAGCTATATTAGAATTTCCCATTAGTAGATTTTACCATGTGCACTTTTAATGAATTAGTACTTTGTACTAATGCAAGTTTGAAAGTTACTTTTTCAAGTTGATTGATTTATTCATTTATATAATTTATGAGTGTAATTTCTGTAAACATTTTCTTTAGTCAGATTAAGAAAATCGTTGATGGTTTTAAGTAGAAAGCCTACTGCATTAATGTTTTATTGCATTTTAAGTATTATTCTCAGAAGAGCATACAAACAGAGAGATTGCTACCATTATTGAATACAATTGTTTCTCTTTTTATAACTGAACACAAACTACTTCTGGAAACAGAAATCCTGGAGCTGTACTAATGACTGACCGGTCCAAATTAAATTCTGGACCGATGCCCTTTTATCACTGCTATGCTCAGAACCAGCAGTACTTCCTGAACCTTGTCCCTCACTGCATAAGTAAACAAGAACTTCAACACAGCTATCCCCCGAGTCATTAAATGTACCTGCACCACAAGTCGGAGTCTTCCAAAGAACACCATTTGCCAAAGATCTTTTCATAGACTTTTTTCCATTAACAACTCACTTAATAATCATTAAAAAAAATAAAAAAAAATAAGGACAATTTGGAAATGACATCAGGTTAAATATAAAACGTTTGCATTTATTTTGTATAACTAAGTAGATGCACTTACAAGAGTTTTGTTGTTGAGCCTTTAGGCAACAGAAGTCCGTGTCCAATCCAGTCCCCCATTTCTGCAGATATTCCAATTTTGCTATACCCGTGTTAAAAGGGCCGCCGGCATGCTGCCAACGTCACCGCAAGGGTGGGGGGGTGAGGGGGAGAAACCATTTGTTTTTCGAAACTTCCTACGCTTTTACTTTTGCCATCTCTCTGGTACTTAAGAACAAGCGATGAAAATAAGCGGAAGAAAGGAAGTGATATGCTCAGCCACAAAACAAGTAAATGGATCTTATCTTTAGTCCCCCATAACTCTTGAAGAGAGAAATGCACTCTCTATAAATGACTTAGGACATGTCTATGTCACCAGTGTAATGATATTTGTGGGTTTATGAACCAGTAAAACATTTGAATGAGAAAGACACACTTTTTAAGAACAAGCAACTTGTGGAGCAGAGCTTTCTTCTTGTTGCATCACATAATTCCCCCCTGCCTCGCTCACTGCTACGGCTTCTCTCCAAATTCCATTATTAACAACCCTGTTAAATAGAAGGAACCTTCTATAAATTATATTACAGTTACATAATAAAGTAAATTGTTTCTCTGTCAGTAAACTGGCAATTCCTTGGTTACATTCCCTTTAGGATGCCCTGTGCAAATCCAACCTTCTCCAGAAACTCAAGGAATGTCTTACACACAAAACTCAATGTTCCCTCTTACTGTACGAGTCACTGCCTTACTGTGAAAATATATACAAAAAATAGGACCACACGCTAACATCTCAGTCCAACATCTGCAACTAGACAAGGTTACAACAGTTCTCACTATTAGGAAGTTGTTTCAAACGCTACCTAACAAACGCCCAGCACCTGTTAAAGTCATGGACATGCAATCGTACCAGGCCAAGCTTGAGAAAAGCCACCGGAGAGATCCTAGACACAAGAATACAGACAAACATGTACCTACTTGCTAAATGAGTAACCCAACAGGACATTAATAATGGTGATCTTGATTATGCTTAGTGTTTTCCCTTAGTTATAAGGAAAATATGATCATTTTCTTGCATGGGGAATCTTAAATGTCATGTATCAGGATATCAATTCATATCTATTGCATTATAGCAACAGCACTTAATGGCAAGTGGCTTCAAACCAGGAGTTTGTGTAAAGAAACCAGAATATGACCAAGTCTGGCAATATTTGGTCCTTGGCATTTAATCTCGCTCTACCGAACTCTGCTTGTTACTGTAGATGAACTGTACACGTTTAAGCACAGGAAAGGCGTAATCAACACTATTGATAAAAGAGCATCAGTTTTCAATTTAGGATCTATATTCCAGGCCATGCTCTGGACCTTGTGCCAGACAGTTTTTGCACAACAGTCAGTGGCAGATCTGTTGCACAAACAAAAAATATGTAATGAAGCACAAACCCAGGATCTGCACATTACAGAATGTTAAACAAAAAATATGACAGATAGAATCCTTAAAACATTTTAGTCAGTCCACATACAGGCACCACTGATCACACCATACTATCTTTAGCTGTCAAATGTGGCTAAGGCCACAGAAGTACTGGATGTGAATAAACCCATCACTATCTCAGAGTATTCAAACCGAGAATGTGTACATGTTTACAAGTGTCCTATGAGTTTACAGATCAATTATTCTCTGCTAACACTAAGCTAGTTATTCAACATCTACACAATACAGGAAGCAGGCTTCAAATCAGCAGAGATTTAATACATATGTATCTTACTTATGAATCATTTCTCATGTGTTGTAAAGTAAACGTGTGTGGGATTTTTTGGGAGGAATTCAAAAGATTAAGTTTAAGGGGAATTGGTTCTGGACTAGGTGGCTAATCTTCACAAAACCAAAGTACACATGGAGCTTTTCCCATACTGAACAATGAGAGTGATTTTGTACAATTAGGTGTCAAAATCACTGTGCATATTAGCTGGGGGCTGCAAAATGTGTCACTTTCCAGCAATTACAGATGTAGCAGGCATTATACAGTAGCACTCGCTAGTGTAAGTGCTATAGCACATTAGGCGCAACCCTTTTTCACCTGCGGCTAATGCCATTACAAAGGAGCTTGCTCCTGCTGCAACAGTAACGACTGTTACAAAACTACTTGGACAGGAGAATTTAAATATTCTTAAAATACGTGCACAGAAGAGGCGTTATGAATCGTTCATCATCGGGCACTGCCGAAGACCTATTATAGATAGTTTGATACCTATTAAGCTTACTTATCAAAATGAATATTTTTAGTTTGCAACGTAACCACATTTTGTATTGAGTTTTACCTGGAGTTGCAAGATAGGCATAATAATGGTGTATGGTGTACATTGTATACAATATAAGTTCCAAATGTAAGGATTGTGCCGTTAATATGTTAAAATGGTGGTATTTAAATGAATACAGAGCTGTTGTCGGGCGTTCTCAAATGGCTATTTGTTCATGGGAAAATGCGTTTTCCAGTTGATTGCTGTCTAAGTTTGTTCCATTGAATGTTTTGATTAAGGCAATCATGGCTTTGTTTGGTGACTAAAGTTCCTCCTATGTGATTTATCAACAAAAAAAGTAGCAGGTGCAGCTCACTCAAGACCATGGCTGTCTGCCATCATCATGAGAGCAGTGTTTGCCATACGGAACCAGTATAAAAGAACATTGTGCTTTTCATGAACAACAAAGCACACTTGTGTACGGTGAAGAGGTCAAACCTGAATTTATTAACACCTTTACTGCTGGATTGACTGGGGAAATGTAGCAGATAACGATGCTTCACTGTCTTGGGTCAGTTAAAGCAGCAGAATAGGCTGCACTGCGGTTTTTAATACATTTTTTTTTTTATTAAAGGATTAAAGCTTTGGGGACCCCCTGCTTACAGACATACGTACCTCCGTAGCGGTGCCGGTATCTATGCAGTCAGTGATACTTTGTGCATATCATCATGGCGCCTTTAAATATCCCGATGGCCAATAGGATGCCGTGCCTTCATCCGTTGTGGCTTCCTATTGATCAGCGTGACCGGGACATTTACATTTCACAGAGATACCGGCACCTTACCTATCTTACTGTAGTGCTGACGAGTATTCTAAAACCAATGTGGGGCAATCACCAACAAGACCCAGGTAGATGCTGGGTACAAGTACCTGGGTCTTGTTGGTGATAGTCCCAGATTTTCCAAGGCAAGTTTAAGGCAAGTTTTAGAATACTCGTCGGCGCACCTATAGGTCAGTGTCTCGGGAAGTAAGGGGCCCCTATGTTTCAAACCTGCAATTAAAAAATATATTCTTTTAAAAACGCAATGCAGCCTGTTTTGCAGCTTTAAGAAATTAAGCATTTAGTTCTATGAGCCAAATGTGCACCATGATTAGCTATGGATGAGTCTATTCACTTCAATGGAATTGCTGTGTGAGCTGCAGTACAACCAAAAACAGTTTAGTGAATAAACCCTTAAGAGGCTATTCAGAGATCACAATACATGTACTGTATGTGTTGTAAAACAAAAGCTTTCTGGGAAACCACAGTAATAACTGTATGATTTCTGAGCTGAATTAGCAGTGATTAAGAACATTTTAATTACTATGAATCTATAATTAATTTTAAACGTGTGCTAACCAACGTGCTCGCTTGCACTCTTCTGTATCTGAATATATATCAAGATATTGCCATTCACAGCATGAACAAAAGAAAAAAACCAGGTGCTATCCACTCTAACTGCATATTTAACATGATCTTTATTCTCACCATCTTCTTATATGAATAAGTAAAGTTCATTAACTCAAAAAAAACAACAAAGAGACTGTGCAACATAAAATAGACAGCACTTTTAGCAATTACTATACCAACAAATGTCACACGGGGAAAAAAATAGATCTTCTTGTCACGGTCTATTTAGCCTCATGGTGCAGCATGTAAAGCATAATCATTATAGATATTACAAAGAGCATGGAATGACAAAAAAGAAAAATGGTGTATGTAACCGCCTCTTGGTTGGCTACTGATTTCTATAAGGGGTGAATGACCTTATAGCAGCAGAACATGTGTATTTTATCTAATAGCAGGGGCTGTGTTCCTCTCAGCTCCGGGGACCCCTGCTCCCCCAGATACTCATCTCTGTAGTGGGTGCCGGTAGCAGCTCCCAGTCACGCGGGTCAATAGGAAGTTGCAAGAGATGAAATCACGGCTTCCTATTGGCCCGCGTGATGCAGAAGCTTGAAACACGCCATTTCGTTAGCCCCACACAGTGGCTACCTGCATCCTCTATGGAGGCAAGTATCTCGGTAAAAAAGGGTTCCCCGGAGCTGAAATGAACGCTGCTCAGCTCCAGAGACCCATTCTTCAAACCTATAAACGCTTCGGGGGGGGGGGAAAGGATTGCTGCTTTAAGGGGTTAACTGTTGGCCCACTCTGATCCCCCCCCCACTCTCTACCTTGTGACCTAGGATGTCCATTTAAGGGTATGTAACAGGGTATGTCTCTTTCTATCTGTCTTTCCCCCTGTTATGCAAGTCCCTGCTAGCTGCAGGCAATAACAGGTTAAATCTGGGGGCTTGTGACCGCCCCCCATTGTGTTCCTCTTTGATGGAATGCAGTGCTGACTCATGGCCTGCGTTAGCCTATCAGGGATAGATATAGACCATGAGCCTGCCCCTTCTGCTTCCTGAATGAGAGGCAGAGCCAAAACTAGATGAGTCCTGTTCCTGGTTCTGAGGAGAACAGAAGCAGAGGGCTGTGAGACTCTCCCATGGCGGGATGAGCGGGCCGACTCAGTCCTAGGGACTGAGAGAACATCTGATCTGGAAGATGATCCCATACTATCTGGGTCAAGCACCATCCAGAGGTTGGAACACTCTGAACCACTGTTAAGATCTGATGTAGTGACTACTAAATAAAGCGCCTTTGTTAATCATACCCCAGCCTGCATTGAGTAAGTGCATGGTATTTATGACTGATGTGCTTCAGAGGGGACTGTCTCTGTTACTACCAGAGCCCACTGAAGCTGGAGGTGCTGAACACCAAATGGAAAGAACTACAGATGATATCCAAAAGCCTGTCCTGGTCTCCATATCACCCCAGACCGCTCAGATCTATTGGAACTAACAGGAATGCCTCAGCACCACACGGTAGCAATAGAGTGGATCTTTCAGAGGGTGGGGGAAACAGTGCTACAGGTATAAATAGCCACACTATTTGTTCTGGAAGCAGGTCCCTCAGAGTTCTAACTGGGGTCCTCAATGTGAATCCTGTACATACGTTTCTGTGTCTAATCTGCAGCTACCTATGTCTACAGTATATGACAGTTACTTATTTAACAGTTTTGCAACATACCCTGATCTTTAGTAAGCGTCTATTAGAGGATCAGGAATGCCTGTGTTTGTAATAAAAGGATGTAGTACTGTTCAGTCTCATCGGGCTGTCCCCACAGCAACATGTATTCCTACTGAATTGTCTGAACTGTAAGGTTCTTCTTGCATCTCTGTCTCCCTACAAGCTATTAAATTCAACCTTTATGCAACAAGTAACTAAGCCAGGACCCTCTTCTGTATAGGACCAGAATCTACCAGAGGATGATCACATTAGAGCACTTATATTTTGCCACATGTATTTTTTGCATGCAAATCTATGGCTGGTGAGGTCCTCTTGCTTGTTTCCCTTAGTAATAGTTAGTTTGGCAATCTCCTTCATAGTGTCAATAGTGCACATCTCAAGTGGGGTCTATGGCGGGAATACACGGTCCTCTGGAATCAATATTCCGTTGCTCTGTCCATGCATATTGGATCCGGAGTTTACTTAGGATCTTCCGATGGGGCCGATCCAATTATACTCCGGAGCTACTACTCTGAGAACTCCCTGCTGAATACCTGCTTACTTCTCTTCATAAATGAGAACAAATCTTACACATGCCAACAATATAGGACATGTTCCTCAACTGAAAACCATAAATGTTGACAGGAGATCCTTAATATGCACAAACCTATTTACAGGACGCACACTGAGGCTTCAGTCTGAACTCTGAGGAACCTGTTTCTAGAACATTGGGAAGATCTATATCCCCTGGTCACAAGACATACTGGGGAGTGGTTATCCCTTCTGCGTAGTCATCCTACATCTCATGATGGAGAGGGGAGTAACCCGAGAGATCCCACACAGTTAACCCATTAAGGATGTTGACCCCTTATACTAACTAGTAGTTGAACAAGGGTGGGAGCTACATCAAACAAAATTGAAATTACCCTTAATTTAATCATAGCCCAATGTTGCTGCTGTACGAGTATGAATAAGAAGTTTGGTTTTCATTTTCTCAAATTTTTGGTGGTTTACAGCAGACCCCTGATTTTTTTTGTTTAGTCCTTTTATGAGCTGGATGGGCAAAAGCCATATAAACTTGAATTCAATTATAATTTATCGAAATGCTAGCGATATATATATAGATAGAGTTTGGCTGCAGGTACCAACAACGTACATCGAGCATTTTTATAAAGCATATTTGTTTGACATTATTAAATAAAAGTTAGGCATCTTTTGGCCAGCCAGCATTAGGATTGCAGTTTCCTGTATAAAATACTGAACTTGGAGGTGCAATACACATATTCCCGGAGGAGCTGTAGCTGGCATAACAAATAATATAATGCCTAGCCGAACTCCTATTTCTCAAAGCAATGCTGAACTATACTGCATGTGCAAACTGAATGAACATGTTGCCAAATGACGAATAACAATTGGAGGAAAACATTCTGCCTACAGACTGCTAAGAGAAATGTTAACATTGGCCCGGGTTTCTATGCTTCTATCCTGTTAACCCCTTCTGTACTGTTGAAGACAATGAATTTAAATTCAGTGTATGCCCTCTATCACTGAAATGCATTACTTAATATAAAACAAATGACTCACCCATGCTATGGTCACCACAACTTTGTCTATCATCTTCACAGTAAACTTGGCAGATAGAAAATATAATTATGGCCATCATTCTTTAGCGTGCTAAACTGGAAGAATGCCTTGCAGAAAACAATACTCCAGAGAAATGCATAATGGATCAAATCAACTTCTTAAGTCCTATGTCCCTTAGCTAATTTCTAATAGGTAAGGAACTGTCAGAACAGAACACAGCATGAAAACCAACCTGCAGCATTAATATGCTCAACCATTCACTCACCTGCTAGGATTAAGAAGAAAGTTTGGCTTTATGCAATATTGAACAAAACAAAATAGAAAGGAGCACCTGGATAACGTATGTTACTATTGGTTTATAAAAGTGTTATATATTGTAGTGCCGACGAGTATTCTAAAACAAATCTGGGGCAATCACCAATAAGACCCAGGTACATCCTGCAATATTTCAGTGACATTTCTGCAGACAGACTAATGGCCCATCGGATTAACAGCAGAGGTCCCTGGCAGTCCCATTCATAATGAACGGGACTGCCAGGGACCCCTGCTGTGTTAATCCGATGGGCCATTAGTCTCTGCAGAAATGTCACTGAAATGTTTGCAGCATGTACCCAGCGTGTACCTGGATCTTGTTGGTGGTAGCCCTAGATTTTCCAAGGCAAGGTTAAGGCCAGTTTTAGAATACTCGTCTAATTAATGTGCCTTTGCGTTTCCTGAAGTGTTTTGTTTCTATACAACTTGTACTCTGTTACCTACTCTGACCTAGACATCTTCATGGGCACTGTGCATTTCACAAATTGTCAACGTCCATTCTTCCTGGACCGTTCATGTTTTGGAAATTTGCATTTACATGAACCAAGCCGTAATCCAAAGCAATACATGAAAATGTGATCTTTAAAAGAGAACAGCATGAACTAATCTAAAAATATGACCCATTCATATCATTTGACAGCCTGACTTCATCACTGCTAGGAAGAGATGAAGTATAAAGTACTGCATGTTTGTCTCAAAATGTATTTGTTCAAAATACAAGAGTAAATCTTCTGTTGCTGCTATCAGTGGGATACAGATTAGGATCCTCTATCACCATATTTAGCCCCCAAAGTTCAGTGATTTTCATACATGGTTAAAGAAAGCCCACTGGTTTTATACATTTGTGAATGTATTTAAAGAATGAGAAGTCTGAGTAAAGGACTGAAATTAATTAATTAGCGGCATTGAAATGAGTTGGAATGGGTACACAAAAAAAAAAAAAAAAGAGATGGAAACCAGAGAGGATATGTTTTCAATATCAGAGATGAAACTTCCAGAGAGAGCAGGACAATGAAAGAATGTTTTAAGAAATTAAAAAGGGAGCATCTGCAAGTTTACCAAATGTGGGGGATGATGCAAACAGTAGAGATATTTGACAGTGATGATTAGAAATAAAGATATATACAGTAATGTTGATGTTATAGAAGATAAAGAAATATAATGTTTCAAAGTTTCAGATTGATTTAGTAGACCGATGTTAATTCTGAGCCCCTTCCGTCTACATCTGGATCGCCCCAAAAGTAGACACCTGAAAAGGTCCCCCCAAGAGCGGCTCCCTTCTCACAGAAACAGCATGCTAAGTATTAACATCTGCGTTTGCTTACTGCTATGTGTTTCATCAACCCCACCCACTGGAATATTAATGATCCATGAGGACAAAGGACTCTGAACCCCTTCAGTCTACATCGACCCGAAGGCGGACATCCTTTGGCACAGCCGAAGGGCAGCCAAAGGGTGTGAGCTGTTTGCTGATATTCGGTAATGTTAAAGCTGCTCTATTGCCATCAGTAACTCACCAGCCCTTTCATCCCCTCTACCCAATGTTTCAACTTACCCGGTTTATAGATTTTAAGATACCTTGAGGCAGGGACTTGTGGAAGTATAATATTTTTTAATTACTAACATATGTATAACTAGAAGAAAAGCCATGCTTTGTGTTACAGTGTATTATGGGTAGCAGTGAAACATTAGAGTAGATATATGAAAGAAGTTTTTTCTTCTCTGAACTTAGTTTCACAACACAGTGGAACACAGTGGAGAGAACACAAGGTCAAGTTACCGCTCATCGAGATGTATGAAAGAGTTTGAAGCACACAGTTGACTGAAGAATGTAATGAGAACAATTTAATTATTAACCCACCCAAATATTGATGGAGGAATTTAAGGGGGTATACTGGATAGAGCAGGGGTAGTCAACTCCCGTTCTCAAGGTCCACCATCAGGTCAGGTTTTCAAGCTAACCCTGCTTAAGCATAGGTGGCTCAATCAGTGGCTTTGTCTTTGGCCTGAGCCACCTGTGCAATAGCAGGGATATCCTGAAAACCTGACCTGATGGTGGCCCTTGAGGACTGGAATTGTCCACCCCTGGTATACAGGAACCAGGAAGCCAAAATTAGAGCTCCATGTATTTCAATGGCGGATCTTGCTGTTTTGGACCTGTTTCCCTCGAAGATCAGCCGATGGCGTCTGAGAGGAGGAGCGGCGGTTTCCCATTGTAAGTAAATGGGCTCATTGACTTCAATGGAGATTCCTCGATGGCGCTTTCCAGGAACGAGTTGGCTGCCGTCCAAACCGCAAAGCGGATACTTTTTCTAAAAGAGAGCTTTGATCACTGTTAGTCAAGTAAACGTTAAGTGGCGTGGGAATCTACAGTTCTAGGGCACCCAGAAATAAAATTCTTTTTGCCCCTAGTCCCTAGACCTCCCCCCACTCGACCACCACCGGGTCCCCGTATCCTGGACCCCCGAAAAGGGTCGTGCCGAGAGAGCGGGTCGCGCCATAGGTTCCAATGGCGGCGGCAGAAACAGCTCAGGAATTCGACTAAGTGTGAAAAGCAAAAAACCATGAATCCATACCTCCGGTTCTGGAGGGTCCTGAGGGCCAGAGTTTGGGGTATCTGTAGGCACTGCTCCAGCATGGCTGCAGAACCATCCTTGACCCTCTTGGACCAACCCGACGGAGTATGGACCCCCTTGAATGTTCGGGGAATTCTCCCATAGACTCCAATGGCGGCCAATTTCCATTGACCGGCTATGGCGGAGAAACCCCATAGACTTCAACGGCGGCGATGCCCCGTTGCAAGTCTATGGCGGCGGATTCACATAGCCGCCAACGGCGGCGATTTGCCATTGAAAGTTTATGGCAGCGGAGCCCGTTGTTTTCAATGGGGATTTAGTGAAAAACCGTGATTTAATTTACAGCGGAGTTTTTTGTATTAAAATAGGAAACGGTTTAAGTGGTATTTGTGTAACTCCGGTTCCGTAGGTCATAGCGGGCTGAAACTTGGACCATATGGTGTCCCAGTTCCGGCGTTAAGATCTGGGTAGTTTGGACCCACTAGACCCAACAGAACCAACCGAACCAGATATTTTAATATGTTTGTATTTTACTTATAACACTGTATCCCAAGGCAGGGATAAAACCCAGAGGAAATTCCTTTGCATACAAGGAAACATATGGTCAGAGAGGCGACCCAATGTCTAGGACTTAAGTGTTGTTCAAAGGGTTTTGTCACCCTCACTGTTTACCTGAGGGCGGAGACGACTCAAACCAGAGCAGTCTGTGTCACATTTAACACCTTCCAACAAAGAGTATGCTGCCAGAAATTCCATTTGGTAGACTGGCTGGGATTCCTGATGTAAATGTGGGGCTACAGAAATGAGACCCCAGGGTCCTAGTGCGCATGAGCTAACTAGCAGGGGGGCATGGATTACAATGTGTTCCCATGTTAAAGATTGGATACAGATAATTGTTGTCCAATCACCTGTACTTAATGTTAAGGATAGGGTCACAAAAGATATATAAACTGTGGTCAACCCTATATCCTTTGTCTTCTATACCATCTGAATTGTTACCTGATTGCTGGAAAATTGCTATTTGATACTTCTCATTCCCCACCCCCAAGTAAGTGCTACTTCTTGCCTGTTACTGTACTATTTTGCTGTGTTCACCTATTTAAGGAATAAATATACTTTATTATATCTAAGCCTCGTTCAGTTCAAACCAGTTATTTGGTGTATTATTATAGCCTGTCACAAAGCTCCCGTCACAATGATCATGGAGGTTCATAGGTAAAAGTGCAGAGAATAGGAAAGTATTGTGTTCTTTAAAGGGTTAATGGAAGAGGCAGGGAACCAGGAGTGGGAAAAAGTAACACTGTCAACACAACTACATAAACACTTTGAATTTTCAGGTCAGATAGTCATTAGAACATTTCGCTCTGATCAAATATCGGTAATTTTGAATTCCTATTAATACTCTGCCTTTCTTTCAAGAAATGCTATGCAATGGGCACAGGCACCCTGAACAAGATGATCAATTGAATGCGGATAATTGAATGCAAATGGCAAAATATAAACTACTGTAGATCTTGCAAACGATGGCGCAAACTTTAATAAAAAGACTACATTAATAATTTACATACATGCACATCATGGGCATAGAATGGCTTAACACTTTTTCAAAGTGGAACCCTTCTATGGAAGGAATCTAGCTAATGCATTATGCCCAGCTTCTGTAAATAACCAGGTATTGATCTACAAAAGCAAGCACACAGGGTCTGCCGCAGTGCAACACATTTGTACCTGCAGACTTACTGCAGCTCACAGAGGTCTAGATTTCCTTAGTCATTAAAATGACCTATCATGAGAGGCTTTCACTTCTCAAATTTGAAATCTATAAACCCAAATTAATATTATGTAAATAGAAAGATGTCAAATGAATAATTGATTAGTTGTATTTTCTTTTTAGCTTTTGCATGAGGAAAAAGCAAGGAAGCACATTTAAAGAAAAACAGAGCTTGCCCCCAAAAAGTTATATGTTGAAGTGAATAGCAACACTATATATTTCTACACAGTAGATACTGTAGCTTCACCTAATCCCAAAATAAATCTTCTTAAAGCAACAGTCCAAGCTGCTGTTTTTACTGTTGTTTTTCTCCTCTTTAATATGTGCATCAATAGAATACGCACACTGATAAGTAACTAGCCACGTTGCCGATCGATCGGCGAAGATTCGTCTCGGGGGTTCACTAAATGGCTGTCAGTACAGCAAACGAGAACCAAAGATGCAAAGTTCTGTGGGAACGATCATGTGAC
Organism: Ascaphus truei; assembly: GCF_040206685.1. Classification (NCBI taxonomy): domain Eukaryota; kingdom Metazoa; phylum Chordata; class Amphibia; order Anura; family Ascaphidae; genus Ascaphus; species Ascaphus truei. The sequence goes on from NC_134486.1 coordinate 370,128,785, forward strand.
CAGGCAGTCACTAGCTGCACTGCTAGAGAGGGGGCAGGGCTCAAAAAGGGGTGTGCCAGAGCCTGAATCAGAAGAGGAAGGGGATGTTGCTGTAAATAGTTGCAAATAGAAATAAAAAAATGCTTGTTACATTATAATACATTAAAAATGTCATTCAGAGTTGTTAAAAAAAAATGCTACAAGTATGTTCTCATACTACAGAACTGATTTATTAAAAACAATACAGATGTAAGATATTGCTTGGTCTGCAGCCTTAAAGCATTCTGAAAAATATACTGCATATGCCAAGACCCAATGGAGAAAGCATTCTTGTAAATGGTACATTTTTGCATTGTGTATTAGCAATTGTGAGACCAATGTATTTGAGTTAAAGCAACAACAAGACTCTAGCAAACATTTGTGTTTGGGGACTTAGAGAAAATAATTCCAGAATTTAAAGACACTGTTTTAAAAAAATAAAAATAAAACTTCAATGGGAGTTTCCATACGATAGTGGCCTTCTCTGCACTATTGCAGTTTAATGGATAATCCCCCAAATCCTACATCCAAATCAAAATATATAAATTAACTGGTTAAGAGTGTTTTACTTTATATTACATTATTCTCGCTCCCTCATATGACCTTTTATGACCACAATACAGCTCAACCCCCTTATAACACTGTGCTTTGGGTCCAAAGAATCACATCGCGCTATAAGCGGATCGCGTTAGAAATAATGTACAATTGTATGCATTGTACAATAAAGTATTTAAGACACCAATTATCGTGTTGTAAAGTATTCATAAATACGAAAATTGGGAATGGAAGCAGTTACACACAGCAATATTTGCATGTTGCAAAGCCTCTAGAATACATGTGCATAACACACTGGTCTGGAGTGATATTGCGGTTGCGCTTCCTGCAATTAACGTCATTAGCGTATATGGCTTATACCGGCGCGAAAACACGGATCGAGCTTTCATTACTCCCGGCATGTGAAGGAATTATAACCAGACGCGGATAACTAAAATGAATGTATGTGCAGCTCTAACCCAATAAAAACAAACAACCTCTAAATTCTAGTGAAATTATAGTGACAGATAGGGGAGCGCAAAGTATGAAATAAATAATCAGTGAATATAAAAATATAAATATGAAAAGCACTGTTAACTGTGTATGAATAGACCGTTAAAGTGCTGTTGTGCAGTGCAAATGCTCAAAAAGTGCCGGACTCGTTTATAGTCAATGTATATTGACTGCGATACTTGGGGATAAGAGACTCGCAGCAGCTCTACGGACCCACGGACACTTCTCCCAAAGTCCCAGCAAGGACAGGCTTCTCCACTCATGAGTCTTGAAGTTTGGGAGATGTGTCCGTGGGTCTGCAGAGCTGCTGAAAGTCTCTTATCCCCAAGTATCACAGGTCCGTGACATCACCAAGCAGGAAGTGCACACCGGGTGAGCTAGCCGGCGCTCCCTGGTGTCCTTCCAACACACGGCGCGGGGCAAAGATAGAGCAGAGACTCGGAAGGACCCTCGGGCGACCAAACACCCAAAGAAACCTTTAATATGTCAATGCTGTAAACTTAAATGTGAGTTTTACATTTTAAGCCATTTTATGAACTAATATACTGTAGTTTACAATCTGCATTACTCCTGGCCACTGATTCTTCAAGCTTAGCCCAATTTCTCAATCATCATACTGTACAATGCAGATTTCATGATTCACAAAAACGCCAGTCTGTCCTCATTAAGCAGATTGTACAACACAGTCTGGATTGAGAAAGTAAACAGCTACAGTAGCAGCCTACTGAAGGACAACTTTTCCATTCTTTAGGACTTAACAGCTTGAATTTGTTTGCTGACTGCATTGTGTAATTGGGAGCAGGATGCAATCCTTAAATTGTTCACAGAGAACCGCACGAACAAAAATAAATGAAACACTTGACTTTTTCACTTCAATTTTAAATCCTCAAATCCTGATAGCTGCTATTTAGACAATGCAGCACTGTAAAACATTAAAAGCAGACTAGAGGCACTTGTAAGATAGGTAAAGGGGTTTTGCCCAGTATAATCGGATTGTGTCTAGTCTCATGCTGCACAACTGGGTGGCACAGAAAAATCAATGCTTAATATTTAGGAAACTAGAGACAATAACATGAGCATTAATGTACAGTTCATTTATACAGTAGGGCTGAAAGGGCAATTATACACGGGAAAAGGAAAGGGTTTGCACAAACTGTATAGAGTTGTGCAAAGAAAGGTTGTTAAAGAGGAAATCCCTCTTAGGACCAAAGTTAACTCATTCTAGTGACATGTTTAAGGGTGTCTCAACTTGGTAAATGATACCTTTTTTTACTCAAATCGGACACCTATAAGTATTTTAAATGTATTTTTTAATGTTAGACTTGGGAGGGATTTGCCTTCCTCTAGCAAGGAAGTCCCTACCCCCATCACTTTATTGGTTCTCTGATAAAGAGACGTTGAGATACGTGGAAAGAAAACACTTGATCGACAATCACTTCCAAATCAGAGACTGAAGACATTCAACTGGCTGACTGTGGGATTGCATCTTGATGTAATTGGGGCTGAGACCTGTTTGGTAGGGAAATAAACATTTCTATGGAGGAGTGGGTGATGTCTTATAAAGAGGAGGGATGTTCTCTCCGGTCAGGAGTGAGAGGATGTAAGTGGGATCTGTCAGAGGGAGTGGGCAGTGACATCACTTGACAGATTCACTAAGTGAGATTTACTGAGCGCAAAGGGAGCCTCTGCTCAAGGGGAGGGAAGGTGGTAACAATTAGGGAGGTGAGATGTCTCAGAGGTGAGATTTATCACAGATTTAGTAAAGAAAGATCTATTATATACTGTAGTAAGAGTTATAGCTACTGCTGAGAGACCACATTAAAAGCTGCTGCAAAAAAAGACACCATTCCCTACACGGTATAATAATACACTTTGCTGCCACTCTACTATCCTCCTCCCCACGTTGTGTTTTCTTTCTTAGTGTCACAAATCAGCATCACTTTAGCATAGAGTTTGTGGTTGTATGCAGAGTAGTTATAGCACCCTTCCTGCTGTGTGGCACACGTTTCAATAGTCTTTATTACCAAATAACTATTACTAAGGAAATGGTATCACCAATAATGGCTCTGCTTCTAATTTCAGATGTTAGGAAGTAAATGAAAATCTTGCGCAATGGAACTATGAATTATATGATCGTTTGCTTCATAGTATGAAATGCCCTTTGTTTTTTCCACGTGCCAGTTTGTCACTGCCTGTCCTTTTATCATTCCCCATCTAACTACCCAAGTGGGAAGGCAAGTTAAATCTTTAGATACCCCCATTAATAGTTTGGCTGCTTTGTCTTCCAGATCACACCCTGCTCCAAAAACTAAACTAGGAAAATTTTTTGCATACTGTAGGAAACATTAGTGTGCTTTGAAAGCGTAACATAAATAAATATATTACTTATTATACTGTATCTTCCTCGGATTAAGCATACAGTACCATTTTCAAATTAGCAATACAAATACTGAGAAATGGACCACTGAAACGCTTACAATGTGTCTACAGTTTAAATATTAAATCCAAGAAACGCATGTGTAGCCCAGCACGTATTCTCGATCATACTTCAGTAGGTGCGCTGACATTGCATCAACTAAATGGGACTAAAACCTTCTGCAGAGCAGCGACGCAGGATAAAAGCACATTGATAAAAGGATCTGTGCACTAGCCATCAGGCTGGAATGCATATACTGTACTGTAATGTGACTGATCCTGGTAGGAGAAAGAACAATTGTGAGTGTATGTAAAGCGATCAAAGTGTGATGGTAGTACTTCATTATTTTCACACCCAGAGACCGCTACTTTTTCATTTACACACACATTTCCACTCTTTGGAAACTGGATTTATTTTAGAAAGTCCCTTCCCCTCCCCCCTCCCCTCTCTCTCCTTACTTTACAGCATAAACATTTCCTAAATCTTTCTCACTGTGAGTGCTTATTTGCATGTAAATACCCAGAATCCCTGGCTGTAGTGGAAGCACTGTTTGCCAAACGATAATAGGGAAAGTAAGGGTTGCAGACTTGTCTGGGACATGCAAATGCACAACAAGTGGTATTTTTCTTTGCTAAATCTCTCTAAAATACAGTCCAAAAATCTTTGCCTCCATGTATGTATATATGTGTGTGTGTGTGTGTGTGTGTGTGTGTGTGTGTGTGTGTGTGTGTGTGTGTGTGTGTGTGTGTGTGTGTGTGTGTGTGTGTGTGTGTGTGTGTGTGTGTGTGTGTGTGTGTGTATACATATATGTGTGTGTGTATATATGAGTGTGTATGTGTATACATGTGTGCATATATACACACACGCACACTCGCACGCGCACGCACACGCACGCACGCACGCACGCACGCACGCACGCACACACACACACACACACACACACAACAGGAGTCTGTTGCTGTAAGGAAATAAAAATACAGCCCTGTTACACTGAAAAACAAAATTACACGTATTACTCAGAAAAGTCCTTTCACTTTATTAATGTACATCTCAAACAGCTACTCAGCTTGGGTTCTAAGGACGTTTTTTTTTTTTTTTACATCTATTTGAAAAATAACTTTGTTTAATATTATTGATGGCTGCCAACAGAGCGTATTTTTTTATTCGTACTAGAAGTAAACATGCCATTTATCACAATTCAATGAAATGTCAAAGATTGCGTGTGAACACAAATTGGGATGGATGTATATTTTCCCATGATCGAGAGAAGTATCTGTGTATGGGAGGGCATGGAATAATGTGCTCACCTGCCACCCTCCCCCGATAAAGACCCTTTGGATGAACCTATACGAAATTGAACTACAGTAATTAATACAAAAGGGACCACATATACAGTATGCTCCTCCAAAGTGCTTCATATTTTTCTTACTTCTAAAGCGGTATTCACCCTCATAAACTATTAATAACAATGATTCTCACGGTTTGATACTTTTTTAATTCACTACAAAACTACATCATATTTTGTGGTGACACCAAGAGGATTCGGCCCAGGGGGAAATTATCTACTGTATGTCGTGTTAAAAATGTTTAAGAGTAACAACTATAACTTAATTATAAAGAGCATTTGGACAACAAACTCATTAGCAGAATAAGTGAGGGAAATTAATTAGTTCTTTGTTTAACCAAGAAAACAAAGGACCTGGTGATCATTACGCTTCATTAAAATGAACAAGTAACTTAAAAGGCATCCGGAAACGAAACATAATGTATTGTGCATAGCAAAGGTGACAAAACGCCTCCCAAAGTGCAGTACACATATCCAGAATGAAATACACAAAACAGAGTCTGACCAAAGGAAGAAAAAAAATCAATACAGAAGAATTTACAATGCATCTGATCTCAGACGCGCTATTAGAGAGGGTTGGGGTTCCTTACAATGCATCTGATCTCAGACGCGCTATTAGAGAGGGTTGGGGTTCCTTACAATGCATCTGATCTCAGACGCGCTATTAGAGAGGGTTTGATTTCCATATAATGCATCTGATCTCAGACGCGCTATTAGAGAGGGTTGGGGTTCCTTACAATGCATCTGATCTCAGACGCGCTATTAGAGAGGGTTGGGGTTCCTTACAATGCATCTGATCTCAGACGCGCTATTAGAGAGGGTTTGATTTCCATATAATGCATCTGATCTCAGACGCGCTATTAGAGAGGGTTGGGGTTCCTTACAATGTATCTGATCTCAGACGCGCTATTAGAGAGGGTTGGGGTTCCTTACAATGCATCTGATCTCAGACGCGCTATTAGAGAGGGTTTGATTTCCATACAATGCATCTGATCTCAGACGCGCTATTAGAGAGGGTTGGGGTTCCTTACAATGCATCTGATCTCAGACGCGCTATTAGAGAGAGTTGGGGTTCCTTACAAAGCATCTGATCTCAGACGAACTACTAGAGATCTTACTAAAGTTAGGATAATACATTGTCCAAATATTGCACTTTAGTAATTATAGTATAATTACATCTCCCTCTTTTTATTGTGGTGTGTAGTGTCATATTACATTGTCTGGTTAGATTTGTTCTCTCATTTTCTACTCAGTATTATACAGCTGGTTATAAATTTGCTATTTTCTATCTGGATTTACATTTGAGTACTGTATTTATAATCTTATTCACATATCGTGTGTTCATATATGCAAATTGCTTTACTGCAATTCAATTTGGCTCTAGCATCTATGTCTCTTGCGGATACGTGCAGGAGTCTATGCTATGTTTTAATAATTTTCTGCACTTTTTTTACATTTTATGTGACACTCAAACTTTTGCTTAATTTTGGTAAACATGAGTGCTTCATTAGGGACTCTTTCACCTACACGCTATTAGAGAGGGTTGGGGTTCCGTATAATGCATCTGATCTCAGACGCGATATTTGAGAGGGTTGGGGTTCTTTACATCTGATCTCAGACGCGCTATTACAGGGGGTTGGAGTTCCACAGAATTTCACAATATAATTATAGATTTCTTTAACCCCCCCAAAAAGGATGAAAAACACTGCTCTAAGTTATATCAAAAATGGAAAAGGTTAGTGACCCAGGCGGTCTTCATCAGGATTTACATACAGTACGTTTCAATATAATATAGAAGAAATAAGAATGGAATATCATAGCTTATCATTATTCTTTTCACTGCTTTCAGAACTAGATGTATCCAGCCAAATAAATCCTGACTTGAAAAAGACCAATTATTATTAATTATCAATACACATTTGAATACATCATGCACTAGACACATTACCTTCCGTTGTTGGGAACAAATGCTCTCCTTCACTTCTAGTTTCAGCTAATTTCCCTGTCCTCAGAAGCACTTCAGCAAAGCTTTCAAGGGGACTGTGCTGGGATGTTGTGTAGTTCACCTCACTCTGTTCCGACAATAAAAGCAAAGCCACACAAAAAGTAACGGTTACATCTTGCATATTTATTTGCAGCTTTGTTTAATGTGGCTTAGTCTGTTCTCAATGTTCAAAAGCAGGGGTGGGCAACTCCAGTCCTCAAGGGCCAACAACAGGACATGGTTTCAGGATATCCCTGTGCTGAAGCATGGATATCCTGAAAACCTGACCTGTTGGTGGCCCCTGAGGACTGGAGTTGCCCACCCCTGGTTCTATAGCATGGCTGCAATTAATACATATAGTAATGTCTTATGCTCCTACGAAGGCATATTTGTATTTTGGGGAACAAAAAAAGGTCACTGGCTTGTTTAATAAACAAACTGTATTTAATTAAAGTAAACTTAAACTACATACTTTATGAATAGATAAACAACAAAAGTGAATATACATAGGTCCCTGCCCTGTATGTATGTATGTATGTATGTATGTATGTATACCAATCTGCCACTTCTTTGATGCTCTTTAGAATACATTTAAATTATTATTATTTTTACAATAAAAATGTGCACGTTTAGTTTTGTTCTTTTTGCAAGAACTAGAATATCTGCTTTTGAGACCTGTTTCCTTAGGCCTCGGACATGCTTACCGCTGGCGTGCTGATGCGCGCTGAGGCTCAGGGAAAGCGGGTGCTTTCCCAGGCCTTTCGGTTGCTTGTCCTGCTCGCCGTAAGGGGGCGGGCCGGGGGCGGGCACGTCACTGGCCGGAGGCGGGCCAGTGACGTCACGGAGCTGGTTCGCCCTCATTGGGCGAACCGCTCACGTGACCGGCCTGTCGCGCCGGCAAGCGGGGGAATTTTAAATTCCCCTAAGACCTGCGCTTCCGCAAGCGCGCGGAAGCGCAGGTGAGCCCCTACTAAAGCCGCTCTAATTGCGGCTGTAGGGGCTCAGTGCTGAGCGGGAGCGCGCGTCAGCACGCTTCCGCCAGCAAGCGGTAAACATGGCCAAGGCCTTACCTTTTTACTGCGACCAAGATTTCCGTTTTGTATGAATCACAGATGTACTACGGTACCCATATGCTATAATATTGTAATGCGCAATTCTTTTCAGACTAATTCAAATTACATTTTTACGGCAAAATAAATTGTATACAATCTGCCAAATACAAAGTACATTGACTGAAGCAAGTTCCAAAACAGCGAATTATTAAATAGAGAATAGATTTTTTTTTTAAATCTTTTAAAGATGTGCTAATTTGATCCAAATCAGTAGCAGAGACTGGACAAGAAGTTTAATTAATTAAACCTTAAGACCCACTTGGAGACATTTAATTATGTCATCTAAATCACTAGTGATAAAGGCATTTTCCTTAGTTTGCCGAATACGTATTACACTTACTTCAGCAATAAATGGATTGACAATTAATGACTCGTAAAAAGGATGGCAGCCTTGCATTTCCAATCCTGCATTAGTTCCCACCGTGCTCTTCAAAACATCGCCAAACTCCGGAGCCTGCGCAAGACAAACACAGCACACAATGTGTTAATAGTGCACTGGTTTTGGTATAAATCTAACTAGAAAATTCACTTTAGTAAAGACCGAGATCCCTACCAAACCACTCCAGTCATGTTATCCCGAAAACAAACACCCCCAAAAAACTGCATGCGTACACATGGTAACAGAAAGGCCTACAAGTAATTGATGTTTACAATTTTAGACTAAGGACCACAGAAATCAACAGAAATGACTGAAGGTTTCCAACTATAGATGGTACATGTTGGCCTGTTCTAGTTTTGCAGAGACCTCCCAGGGGAATCATTAAATAAATGGTTTTGGAAATAAATCTCTTAGAGAGCTTATTTAGATGATGTAATGGGTTTGTTACCAGAGAGACTAAATGACTTCACTCACTTGTTTTAGTTAAAGAGGTTATTTTTGTTCTTGTAAGACATGCTTAAAGCCCGATCTTCACTGATATGGCTATATTGCCTTTTGTGCTACAGTAGTTTATCACTGTCTATAATGGGTTTGTGTCTCTACAGTAGACCACGAGTGCTCAACTCCAGTCCTCAAGCAACCCCCCCAACCCCCCACACGTCAGGTTGTGAGCTGAAGGTGGGACATCCTTAAAACCTGACCTGTTGAAGATGCTTGAGGACTGGAGTAGAGCACCCTGCAGTAGAAGACTGAAATGGATAAAAGGGCATATGTTTAAGTACTGTAAATGCCAATGAACAAATCATCATATAATTGTCTTCCCAAACTCTTTACTGAGCCATCCCAGGGTACACTCAAAACACAATCTTCGTGAAACTGAAATTCCCTTTCATCAGTTTACAACTGCACTTAAACATGAATTGTGTCATCACAAAATTAAACACAGGTTTTTATCCTCATTTACTTTGTAATCGAATCCTTTTCCCTTCACATACAGTATACTACAACACAATAACCTTATCCAAGATACCAGACTTGTTTTAAAAATGCAGTGTGTCATCTGAAATTGTTATGAAAGTAATACTGTAAGGGAAGCACCCTTTATTTATATCATTTTTTGTTATTAATAATAATAATAATAATAATAATAATAATAATAGTATGTTCTTGTATAGCACTGCTAGTTTTACGTAGCACTTTACAGAGCCATTTTGCAGACACAGGACCCTGCCCAGTGGAGCTTACAATCTATGTGTTTGGTGCCTGAAGCACAGGGAGATAAAGTGACTTGCTCAAGGTCACAAGGAGCCGACACCGGAATTGAACCAGGCTCCCCTGCTTCAAAGTCAGTGCCAGTCAGTGTCTTTACTCACTGAGCCGCTCCTTCTCCCTCCGATAGTCTTGATGGCATATATAGATCACCCAAGGTAAATATCTGTGATGTCCCAAAAGCACATACTGTACAAAAACGGATTTGCTTAATTTATTCAAAATAAAACGGTTCTGGGTGTAATATTAGAATATCAAAAATGGCAAACCCAATAACAGGATTGAATTAGAAGAAAAGGGCTCTTCAAATAGTATTCCAAAAGGAAAAAGAAATGGCAGACAGGCGCACTAAGGGACATTAACTCTTTATTAATAATAATAATATCTCCCGATACAGAGGAAATAACCAAAAAAAAGAACATAAAAAATGAGGATAACAAATTAAGAGTTAAAATAGGATTAAAAATAAGAGGGCTAAAAGCAGGGTTTAACCAACATAAGGCGGAGGGATAGAGCAAAACAATGCCGCATCCACACTAATACAAGGAAGGGATCCGAAACCGATCAATGTACATACCAGCGAGGCAAGGAGATGCGAAGAGCCCTGCACATCCTCCGCCTGCAAACTCCACGGGAACAGTCTCACGTAACCTCTACGCGTTTCGCACGTAGTGCTTCGTCAGGACATCACGTGGTGACGCTGTCCCTTAAATCAGACAAAGATCCAACACCGGGGACTTCCTTCTTTGTCTGATTCAAGGGACAGCGTCATCACGTGACCTGCTGACGAAGCACTACGTGCGAAACGCGTAAAGGTTACGTGAGACTGTTCCCGTGGAGTTTGCAGGCGGAGGCTGTGCAGGGCTCTTCGCATCTCCTTGCCTCGCTGGTATGTACATTGATCGGTTCCGAATCCCTTCCTTGTATTAGTGTGGATGCGGCATTGTTCTGCTCTATCCCTCCGCCTTATGTTGGTTAAACCCTGCTTTTAGCCCTCTTATTTTTAATCCTATTTTAACTCTTAATTTGTTATCCTCATTTTTTTATGTTCTTTTTTTTTTTTGGTTATTTCCTCTGTATCGGGAGATATTATTATTAATAAAGAGTTAATGTCCCTTAGTGCGCCTGTCTGCCATTTCTTTTTCTGTCTGTGAGCTCCCTTCCAGGAGCTCACGTTTATAGGGGGTGTGTGGAGTCCCTCAGACTGACGGCAGCAAGAGGGACTATATTTACGAACAGCCTTAGCGCGGAGTGACATTTCTGTTCATAGTATTCCAAAGGGTCCGGATCAGAAATGATTTAGGAGTAGAAGTGCCCCAAGCTTATTCTAATTTCATTTAATACCTGAAAAAGGATATTTTAAAAATGTTGCAAGGATTTATAATACCTGTGCCATATACAGTACATTTAAATTACAAGCGAGTTTCAGTGCGGAAAACTGCACTCGTTCTTTTTGTTCCTTCCTTTTCATAGGCTGTGATCAGCATCCGTTGTAACACGACTTTCGGAGTGGCCAGGACATTTTCACCCAGGACAATCTACGGTTATATTTACTACATCCTTATGCCATTATTGTTGTAATCCTGAGATTGCACCTATCAGGCGCCGTTACAGTATCCCTTTGTTACTCCTATGGTAAAGCAACTGGTATGAAATTACCAGAGACAGAAAGTCCCAGGGCCACATCAACTCCCTTCGTGGGCCGCCAGTTGAAGAGTCCAGAGTTAAGTTGTAAGGCCACAGCATTGACACACACTATGCCTAGTGGTGGATTCCCCATTAGGCCCGGACAAATTTTGGGGCGGCATATATCGGCGATTGCTGGTCGCGCATACGTGATGGGCACCCACTGCGCATGTGCGTCTGGCAAGCACCCATTGCGCATGTGCGGCCAGCAACGTGATGTCACACGGTGTTGGGTTGCCATGGTAATGGGACGGCGCTGCATCAAATTTAGAAGCGTAAAATTATTTTTTTATTCTTTTTCATACAAGATGATAGAAACAAAAAATAATTAAAAAAAATAACAAATAAACTTACTTGCAGGGGACGAAGGTAAGTTAATGACTTTTTCCACCACTGTCCATCACTGACAGCATGCAACACAGCCTTAGTGGTCATTGTTGTATTGCTCAGAACTTTCATGGTCGTAGCTGTGGTTCGATGCAATAAATCGGCAGAGGAAACCTTGGTATCAGCCTGTAAAATTAAGCCACACAAAACGGTTTTAACTCTAGAGAAATATGATGTTAAGACTACACGGGATTTGTCCTAGAATCCAAACAAGTGACTTTGCACCTACTTTTAAGGAGGTCTATCGCTGCCTTATCACTTCCAGCAATTTACACAGTGAATTAAATCAGGACGCAGATAATTTATCTCCTACCATTTATTGTCCCACTTTCTTTGCCGCATAAGAAAGCCATTGGAAATGATGCACACCCATTTCATTCCAGCACAATGTGCACCAAAAGATTAACATGCTAAATATGGTTAATGGAAAAGCTTACCAAATGTACACCTTGTGAATATTACCCAATGAAAAAGTCAGATCATGTATAACAGGAGATTAATGTCTGAAAAACACCCTGCTAATTGGGAGGGGAGACAGGGGATAATCACAATCCTGAAATGTGCACCATGACACGTCTACGTTTTGTTATCATGTTTGCCTGCATCTGAAACGTGATGCAGAGCAGGCATACAGACAGCGGCCTGCATCTGAAACATGATGCAGAACTGGCATACAGACAGCGGCCTGCATCTGAAACGTGATGCAGAACTGGCATACAGACAGCGGCCTGCATCTGAAACATGATGCAGAACTGGCATACAGACAGCGGTCTGCATCTGAAACGTGATGCAGAACTGGCATACAGACAGCGGTCTGCATCTGAAACGTGATGCAGAGCTGGTATACTGACAGCGGTCTGCATCTGAAACGTGATGCAGAACTGGCATACAGACAGCGGTCTGCATCTGAAACGTGATGTAGAACTGGCATACAGACAGCGGTCTGCATCTGAAACGTGATGTAGAACTGGCATACAGACAGCGGCCTGCATCTGAAACGTGATGTAGAACTGGCATACAGACAGCGGCCTGCATCTGAAACGTGATGCAGAACTGGTATACAGACAGCGGTCTGCATCTTAAACGTGATGTAGAACTGGCATACAGACAGCGGCCTGCATCTGAAACGTGATGTAGAACTGGTATACAGACAGCGGTCTGCATCTGAAACGTGATGTAGAACTGGTATACAGACAGCAGCCTGCATCTGAAACGTGATGTAGAACAGGTATACAGACAGCGGTCTGCATCTGAAACGTGATGTAGAACTGGTATACAGACAGCGGCCTGCATCTGAAACGTGATGTAGAACTGGTATACAGACAGCGGTCTGCATCTGAAACGTGATGCAGAACAGGTATACAGACAGCGGCCTGCATCTGAAACGTGATGTAGAACTGGTATACAGACAGCGGCCTGCATCTGAAACGTGATGTAGAACTGGTATACAGACAGCGGCCTGCATCTGAAACGTGATGTAGAACTGGCATACAGACAGCGGCCTGCATCTGAAACGTGATGCAGAACTGGTATACAGACAGCGGCCTGCATCTGAAACGTGATGTAGAACTGGCATACAGACAGCGGCCTGCATCTGAAACGTGATGTAGAACTGGTATACAGACAGCGGTCTGCATCTGAAACGTGATGCAGAACTGGTATACAGACAGCGGTCTGCATCTGAAACGTGATGCAGAACTGGCATAGAGACAGCGGCCTGCATCTGAAACGTGATGCAGAACTGGCATTGAGACAGCGGTCTGCATCTTAAACATGATGCAGAACTGGCATAGAGACAGCGGCCTGCATCTGAAACGCGATGCAGAACTGGTATACAGACAGCGGTCTGCATCTTAAACATGATGCAGAACTGGTATACAGACAGCGGTCTGCATCTGAAACGTGATGCAGAACTGGCATACAGACAGCGGCCTGCATCTTAAACATGATGCTGAACTGGTATAGAGACAGCGGCCTGCATCTGAAACGTGATGTAGAACTGGTATACTGACAGCGGCCTGCATCTTAAACGTGATGTAGAACTGGTATACAGACAGCGGCCTGCATCTGAAACGTGATGCAGAACTGGCATACAGACAGCGGCCTGCATCTGAAACGTGATGCAGAACTGGTATACAGACAGCGGTCTGCATCTGAAACGTGATGCAGAACTGGTATACAGACAGCGGTCTGCATCTGAAACGTGATGCAGAACTGGCATAGAGACAGCGGCCTGCATCTGAAACGTGATGCAGAACTGGCATAGAGACAGCGGTCTGCATCTTAAACATGATGCAGAACTGGCATAGAGACAGCGGCCTGCATCTGAAACGCGATGCAGAACTGGTATACAGACAGCGGTCTGCATCTTAAACATGATGCAGAACTGGTATACAGACAGCGGTCTGCATCTGAAACGTGATGCAGAACTGGCATACAGACAGCGGCCTGCATCTTAAACATGATGCTGAACTGGTATAGAGACAGCGGCCTGCATCTGAAACGTGATGCAGAACTGGCATACAGACAGCGGCCTGCATCTGAAACGTGATGCAGAACTGGTATACAGACAGCGGTCTGCATCTTAAACTAGGTACAAGGAAAATGAGAGAGAAAATGCATGCCAAAAGATGCAGGTCAATGTAGTCCTGTGTGTAAAATAACTTCATCCCCAACTCCTTCTGCCTGAAAGCACACAAACTGTAGACTGCGACAATAGGGGAAAATGATAGAATACAGATGCGCAGAGATATTCAAATGACTAATTTAACATTAGTTACAATGAAAAATCATTGTTTTTAGTGTCCAAAAAGTTTGACAAGTACCGTGCCCTTTTAAATGTACACTTAGTCCTCGTTATCCAACGTTTCCCTTTACAACGAATGGCATATCCAACACTTTACAATGCAACCCTAAGGGCCGTTTTTAAACGCCGGAATGCGTTATCCAACGCTCACCGCCACTGATTAACATGGGACTCACTTTACAGCGGTTTCACTATCCAACGCTACTTCCAGAACGGGTTCCGTTGGATAACAGAGGACTGACTGTATTGCCATCTGGCTGTGTTAGCGAGATAGAGAGGGAAAGAAGTTAGTAAAGCTAATCAAACATTGATCGCCAAGATGGCCTATGTAATTAATATTAAGCATTGTTTAATGGATTGATGCTACAGTCTATAGTAGTTTGCAGCATATTCCTACTTAAGGGTCATTCTAAAGTGAAAGAAAATGGGGACACAATGAGTTACTTAATAAACCTATTTTGGAAGGCAGTACTGATTAGCACAGCAGATGCAGAGTCATTTGTCAAATGAAGGATAGATAATTAATTTGATACATTTATTATCTTGTTCAGTGAGATCTCTATGGATCTAGTAAAGAGTGAGAGGTGACTTGTAATTGCAGTTGTATTTCAAAGTGACAACAAGATGGATTGTCTTGTTGTGACGTGAACGTTCTTTTTGTATACACAAAATCTGTCTTCTTGAAAAGCAGTAGTATTTTATTGAAGGTATGTAGCAAGTCTTACAATTTGCTTCTTATTTGTTGTGGAACAGGCAGAAGCCAAAGTGCTCGCAGTTAAGAAAACAGCTGCATATATTCAACACTGAAATAACATGCTTTTCATGCATCCGTTCACTCTGACCACTAAAATCTTCTTTCCATTACTGTTACTCTTCAAGGCCACTTATGTACTTCCAGATGCAGCAGATATTATTGCTCCCATTAACGCACGTTAAGAAACTGATGCACACAATACCATTTGCTTTAATGGAGCTGCGTTAAAATATCGCCCCAGCGTTAGCACAATGCATCACGTTTCCAGGGGAAAGAACACCCGCTACATCTGTATGCAACCGCTGACTTGCATTCCACTCAAATTTTGTATACAGTTATAGCCCTGGTAGGTTTGGGCTATTATTCTGTCCTCCTCCTGTGCAATAATCCCTGGTAAGGGCAGGTTGCCAGGAGTTAAAATGTGTTTGCCCCAACCACTGTGATTCAGTTGGTCAGAGAAGGTAGTGCTCATGCTTTCTGTCAGTCAAGGGCACAGGGGTGGGACTACTGGATCTGTACTAAAGGAGTTACAACTTCCTGTTTTAGTGTGTTCCTCTCTAGCTTTGAGGGAGGAAAGTCGGATCTCAGTAGGCTGCCAGGGCGCTGGTAAGCTGAAGACCCTCCCTTAGGGTAGAAATATTTGCTCCACAAAGGCGTAAGAGAAGAGCAAGAGACAGCTCATAGTGTACTGACTAGGAATGGTGTCTAGGAACATCCTGGAGGTGAACATCTTTGAGAGTGCTGTGTGCTGTACTAAAGACTTTTCTGCTAAAAAGGAAAGGACAATATAGAACCCCTTGTTTTTTTCTCCTGCCTGAGAGTGGAGTATATTGGGAGGAGAGGGAGACAACTCTTTTGCAGGTACTCCACCCCGCACAGCTGGGGACTGCACAAGATGGAGGCGCTGCACCAGTAAGAAGAATTTGGGCACAGCCCCAAAAGCCTGTCCTCTTATCCCCCATGACATTGCAGGAGACTCGGGGTCCCCTGTTACCAGCAGGTATGCACCAACCAGAAACATGTAACCAGAGATCTAGTTCCCTCGGGAGACCCTATGTGAGATTGGGTAGGGGAGACCCTGTTACACAGTCTTTGGACATGGGGTGGGCAACTCCAGTCCTTAAGGGCCACAAACAGGTCAGGCTTACAGGATATCCCTTCAGCACAGGTGGCTCAATCAGTGGCTCAGTCAAAGACTGAGTCACCTGTGCTGAAGCAGGGATATCCTGAAAACCTGACCTGTTAGTCGCCCTTGAGGACTAGAATTGCCTATCCCTGCTATAAACAGACTATCAGTATTTATTACAAAACACTGACCCTTATAGACAATAATATTCAACATAAACAATTTTCAGGAAGCTTGAAAATATACTGGAACAGCTCTTTGATTTATTCTGGTCTAGTAGAATATGTCAGGAGCAATTTTTGCCAGTCTTGCTGTATTCTCCATGCATTCATTAGCATAAAACACAACATTTAATAAAGCCGACTGCTGCATTACGCATAGGAATCCAAAAACTCAAGTCTTGCATATCACAAAACAGAATGTATTAAAAACAGCAACAAAGAACCATTCGGTTTTACAGTTCTGCTACAAAGAAACGAAAATCTATTGTTGCATGCACTGGATACATTTGGTAGCAGAGGAAAAAAATGGGTTCGGAAAATAAATAACCTTTCTTGCTACATGACAGAGGAAGACAGAATTGTAAGATTGCATTAAATTATATATTTAATTTTAATAATTGTATTTTTTTTATTTATTGCAATATTCTCATCTTTAGCTTCCATTTGGTTTTATTTAATATGCTGTGCCAGTGAATAACATACAGTAGTTCAATTCATTTGAATAGAGCCCTCATAGCAAGTTGAATAACGGCCTAAATGAGGGGTGCTCAACTCCAGTTCTCAAGACGCCACAACAGGTCTGGTTTTAAGGATATCCCTGCTCCACTCCAGCACAGGTGGCTCAATTGGTGACTCAGTCAAAGACTGGGCCTCTGATTGAGCTACCTGTGCTAAAGCTGGGATATCTTTAAAACTGGACCTGTTGGGAGGCCTTGAGGACTGGAGGTAAGCACCTCTGGACTAAGTGATGAAGGAGTTAGGTTAGAAACAGCACTGAGGATGGGAGAGGGAACAAAATGAAAAGAGTTTCGTCAAAATCTAGTGCGATGCACTGAATGACTGCAAATGAAAGTAATACTGCTAAAATGAAAATCGCCCACAAATTGAAACATAATCGCCTTCAGAAGAACAGAAAACAGAGATATTATTTTATTAGTTTCAAACAATTATAGAACAAAATGGCATAGCTTTCATAACAAGGTTTGGGATGTTAAGCAGTCAGGCTCACAGGGAACGGATAATACAGTTTGCATTACAATAGCCATTTAACTACTAATAAAACTGCTGATTTTTACACTGGGTCTGAAGCATAGACGATTTGATATTCACTAGCCAACAATGGTTTCTAGTGATCTACTAAGAGAGCATATATTTATTTAGCTGAGCTAGAAAGTGAGATCGCCAGTGACAGATTACACACCATCCTTAACATACCATCTCCTGCCTTTATCAAATAAACATACAGGTTTTTATTAATAGATCTCAGATATACATGGTCTCATTGTTGTATTATCAACACGAGTATAGTTCCACATATTCCTCATGTTACTTTTTACAATATGCCCAATATATAATGCACAAGAAGTATGACCTCAGAAACACTCTGTAATGCGGGAAACCCAAGGCTCACGATTGTTAAGGTCTCTGACCATGTAGACACATGGTGCACAATACTTGGAATAACGATTATTCACTTTCACAAACACTTCAGCTCAGCAAACATTTATTATTGAGTAGTCAGTCAGAAGGATGATAACGTTCGCAACTACAAGCAAGCCAGATCCTAATTTGCTAACCGACTATTGTTGTGAGGACTAAAACTCACATAAAAGGAGAAATAAGGGTACCTTCTAAATCTGCCACTAGAGGTTAGGGGGGCTCTGTATGAATACAGAACCTGGAATAAGAAATAATGTGGTTAGGCTACAAAATGAGAATTGTGGAACAGTGCTGGGTGTAATACTGATCTTTAAATAGAGTGTATTGTGAAATAGACTGTACATTCATTTCTGAAGTGTATATAAATATTTTAACTTGGCATGCAAATGAAATTCTCACCCCCATGATATATTTCACGAAGACGGCTCTAGTTCAGCTTCTTTCTCTGCCAGATCGCGACAAAGGGTGTAAAACATCTCTCTTTTTAACCTTGAATGAGGAGTTCTCATATTTTCCACACAAGCAGTATTTATAAGCTATAGTACTGTATTTATCCAGTCTAAAACAAGCGGGGTTAAGAACCAACTACAGTGGCCAGCAGTAGACTAAACGGCTCTAATTTGTGTGTTTGGGAGATCAGACAGGGCAGTGAAGGAATCAGACCAAGAACAAAGAAACACAGGCAAAGTATTTACTAAAAAAAATAAATCTACTGTTTGAAACCAAAAGAAAAGAACTGCAAAATTAGAGATCAAACAAAGAAACAAAAAAAAAAGCTTAATTCTATGTTCCATCTCATGTGGAGAATTAGATTACGGCCTCAGTAAAAGGCACATGCACTCAACACATTTTAAATGGAAAAAAAATCCTAATTTTCTAATGCAAAAGGTATATTTCTTTAATTTAAAGGTAATTAGTTTACATTATGTTCCACAAATTAACACGGTGAATATAAATATATACGCATGGTTATAACTATCAAGTAAAGTTGTATAAAACTATCCAAAGTGCATTTGCAAAATGTCAAGCATTTTCCCCCCTATGCCTTATTCCCTGCGAAATGTTTTGCCGCCGTTGGAAGGGCTAATGAAGTTAGTAATCTTTCAGCAAAATGTAGCTAGACAATGAGTAAAACAGGATGTGTGAGCCCTATTTGTAGTTTCAGCATTAAGCAAATCTAGCACTCATGGAGAGATATAGCAAATTGGCATTAGAAATAAATTGCACTGTACGTTGCCCCAACGCTTGGCGAGCGGCCTGCGAATATCGACTCAGCCGCAAATTGTGCGTGTTCACCACTTCATGGGAACGTTTCGCACATCTCTATCAAGCTCAGTAAACACATTGTAGCCCCTTCAAGATTTTAGTACATATCAAGTGTCGAAAACTGGAGCATTGCTACAAAACCGGGCCAAATTGCATAATTTCCCACTGTGTGTCAATGTGTTATGGTGCTTTGCTCCGACAAAGCTGTGCTTGCGCCAGTGAGCGTTTTGAGAGAGTGGTTATAGGAGGAGTTAGGGGACGAGATAGCCGGTGCAATACTACAATGCATTTGCACCTATAACTAGTGCAGTTTTTCATTCTCTGTGCATCAAACATATATAAATCTGAGGTAGTTACCTCGGTCCCTAAAAGAAAATCTGCACCGATGTGAGAAACAAGAGATTAACCCGTTTCATCCATTTTCCACTGGGTGAATTTGACGCCGATGGACATTTTTGGTCTGCGTTTTGGAGCCAATAGTATCCTAAGTTGTTTTTTTTAATCTGTCCCTTATCTATTAAGATGCAATCTACGCCACCTAAGATATTGCAGATATTTTTGGGATGGAGAAAATAATTGACATACAGTGCATGATTAATGCAATACTGTATATCCTCAAAAATGGAAGTGTCTTTCCTCTTCCCTAAATGCTTCTGTTGACGCCCCAAATCAGAAGCAAGCGCACGCAAAGCACAAAACACTGAAATATAACATTAGTTCGGAAAGACTTGGCCTCCATTTACCAAGAATATAACTATGGGGCACTTTGAAAAAAAAAAAAAAAAAAATACTAATCACTCGTACTTTACTGCTTTGTGGCTTCAACAAACAAATTATTAATGTTCTATGAAAACCAGGTAAGAAAAAAAGAATCCACCTATTACTGAAATTGAATATACAATGGGTCTGTAACACAAATAATGGGATATTTACTAGCCCATGCTGACCTCTATTAAATTACTGAGTGCACATTTATAGTACCTAGAACCAGAGCGGCCAACGTCAGTCCTGAATGGCTACCCACAGGTCAGGTTTTAGGGATATCCCTGGGTCAGCACAGTTGTCTCAATCCGTGGCTCAGTCAAGGACTGAGCCACCGGTGCTGAAGACAGATAATTGTGCTGAAGATAGAGGCAGACAGATAATTGCTTTCCAGTATCCAGTACGCTCTGTACATTTTCTCATAAGGATTAAGCTGTGCCTAAATATTTCTATAACATTCTGTCTATTGCATAAAACGGTGAACAAAGACAGACGGATGGAAAAGGAACCGTTTATTACCTGAGCGGCTTCTCTGCTGGTCAACACAGGAGGTCCAGAGTGATGTGAATTGTCCCCTCCATCACCTGGATGTATCTGGTAATTCACGGCTTGATAAAGAATCTGAAAAATAGCAGGGTATGTAAATAATTTCACAGACCTCCTACTCATGAAGTATACAAGCGCCTCTTCTACATTCAAACATCATTAAATTCATAAGAATATAAGATTCTCGGTGCTGTATTCTAAGACATACAAGCTGCATAGGGCACCTCACAGTTTCCTCTTTAATAAAACATATTCAAATAAATAAAACATGGGATCATTAAAATACTTGTGAGGTAGACAGAATTTGGGAAATAACCAGCAATGCGGTTTACAGTATTTTCTCTCTCATTTTCACACGAGTCTCTGCATTTTTCTCCCCCCACAGTAAAAGCACTTTTTATACCGCATACGTAACACGCAAACATTTAAATGTTTAATGAACATACTGTACCTGTGTTTGCAGAGAGCTACTGGCAGCCAACAGAGTCTGTATAGCACATGGAGGGCAATGTGTCAGGGCAAAGGCCAGAAGTTCCTTACGTGTGCCAAGATCATGGTAATTCTCGGACTGTCCCAACTGGCTACATACTTCCCAACTCTTACTGCAGCCTGGAAGAAAGGTTAAGATTCAAAACTAGAACATTATTTATATTAGTGGAAGAAAGGCCACCTTACATTACGAATCATCTCCCCAAAATTTTCATTCCGTCAGCCCTGATCTATGCGGATCTGGGGTTGTTTCAGATCTAGATTTGCCATTTACCGAACAAATATAATGCTAAATAGATTTGCAGCTCCACTCAAAGTCTCCATATTGCTATAAGCCATAACATCTACAGTAAATAAAAACCGTCGATCAGTAATGCCCTTACAGAAAGACAGATCTTTTTAAGCATATACCCCGGATCTCTAGGTTCGGGCGCTGGTCGGAGTCCCTCAGCTCTGCGTCTGTCCTGCACACTCTCGGCCGTTATCGGAACAGCTGAGAGGGCTGTTTGAAATCTCCATGTGGGAAGAAAAGATGGACGCTGTCCACACTCCATGTCTCACTCAGTGGAGGGGTGATTCCCTAAATCGGGGCTCTTAATGGGGACAAAAAGAACTTCCAAATTACTCAGGAAAGTCCTTCTCTCACGCTTGAGGCAGCCAGCTCAATACTGAGCTGCGCAGACTGCACAGATCTACAGCATTGCTGCAAGCGTGCTCCTGGAAGGTCTCGGATATAATTCTAAGGATCAGGGGAATCCTGATTAAGTAGACCGGCTCCATGAAACGCAGAGGGAATTGTGGGACATCTGATCCTTGATCCTTAGAATTGTATCTGAGACCTTCGAGGAGCACGCTTGCAGCAACGCAGCAGGTCTGTGCAGTCTGCGCAGCTCAGTATTGAGCTGGCTGCCTCAAGCGTGAGAGAGGACTTTCCGAAGTAATTTGGGAGTTCTTTTTGTCGCCATTTTGGGCATCCTCCTTCACTGAGTGAGACGTTGAGTGTGGACGGCGACCATCTTTTCTTCCCATGTGGAGAATTCCAACAGCCCTCTCAGCTGTTCCGATAATGGCCGAGAGTCGAGCAGGACAGACGCAGAGCTGAGGGACTCCGACCAGCGCTGGAACCTAGAGATCTGGGTCATATGCTTAAAACATCTGTCTTAATGTAAGGGCATTACTGATCTGCTGTTTTTAAATAGTAAAACTTTAATGCACTATGTTTGTCTTCTCTTTTCTCACTATTGCACCTAGATATTGAGCCACCTGAGATCAGCTGCAAAACTTTCTATCTACGGATATACTACAACTGAGCTGGCAAGATTATGGAAAAGATTAGGCTGCGCTTATAGAGCCGTCGCTTACTATAAGCGCACGCGACGGCGACAATACATTTGTTTTGGCGCGACGTCGCGTCGCTGCCGCTATACGCGCAGCCGTATCCTTCACATTGACACTTATTTTGTGTTCTTTTGACACAAACACAACTTCACTTTATCTGAACACTATTTTATCATGTTTTGTCCTACAAAGACTCCTTTCACAAATCATATGGACACTTTTTTGGGTGTATAGACCTTCAGGTCTAGTAATTGTTTGTTTCTTTATATAGACGCACCAAGTCATTGCACTTTTTATATTGTTTGAGGATTAGTATTCACTGAGCGTATTGGAAACTTTTTTCTATAACATTTAAATGAAGCTTTTTGTTTTGCACAATTACTTATTTATGGCAGATTTGCTAAACTCTTATCACCTCTGAAAGATAAACCATTTTTTTAATATATTGCTCCTTTTTTATCACAGTCTGTGGTATTATCTTGCTAGCTGGTAAAGAGAATGAAGAAGAAAGATTGTGGGATAGGGCGGAGGGCAGAGGGGGACGTATAAACTCAGAAAGAAAAGGAACCTCTTGACAGAACAACCATTTTACAGCCCTATCGGGCCAGGATTTTAAAGTGATGATTTATTAAGGATTAATGTTGTGTGAATAATCATGCGGTGAACCACCATAATTACTCTGCTCTCAATCACTACATTAATATACCTCCATAACATAATCATTACATTTTTTTTAAAAAGAGCAGCTTTTACCATATATCTGCTGTCAATGGGGAAAAAAGGCACATTTGGTCATTAATGGTCAGTTTGAAAACTCATGCTTGTGTTATCCAGGGATTAGAGAACCATGCAAAAGTGGCCTTTTTTCCCAACGAAAATCTGAACGCTATGACAAAATTTGGCCAACAATTAAAGTCAATGTTGTTTAATTTCATTAATTTCTCTTATCTTTTACATTTTGCTTTACTTCAAAGACTATCAATAGAGCAAGGGGCATATATACTGTACACACGTGATTTGAGCAGTTGGGAAAAGATTGCGCACCCCTGTCCTAACACACTAACTACACCCTATCACTCGCCAACACGATTTAATGATCAGACTAAGGCAGCGTCCATGCTGCCGAAGAACGTGCGGAGGCTTGTGCGGTGCGATCACATTGCCTTAAGGCATGATCACGATCATAGACCGCACGTGCGCAAGCGCGCGACAGCAGAAGGGGGTGCGCGGTGCACGAAGAATCAGTTCAAACTGAGTCCTTGGCGCGACGGCCAGGTCACGTGAGCGGTTCATCCAGGGCGTGCGAACCAGATCTGTGATGTCACAGATAAACCCCCCACGCGATGTCTATCTTGGCCAGAAAGCACTGACGCTAAACCCGGGTGAAGTCACACGCACGTCACAGCGCAGTCTTCGGTAGCATGGAGGCAGCCTAAGGCCGACAATGCAACGTCGCGAACTTTGGAAGCTGGCAATATTTGATTTTTCAAGGGCTGTCGCCTCATGTGACAGCCCCTGACCCAATCAAATGCCAGTAAGCCCGCAACGCCGCAGCGAAGCGAAATATAACTTTCGCTAGCAGCGACGGGCGACGTCACCCGTCCTGTCGCCCCTTTGCGGGCACTATATGTGCGGCCTAAGTGTCTCACTGTCTGTTTTCCTCTCTTTAGTAGCCTCCTGAAACACCAACACACATCAAACGTAGATGCAGCAGGTCCCATACTAGCTTATATACTTCAGTTTCTGCGGAATATCGCATACTTATAGTACAGCGAAATGTCATATGTTGCTATTTTGCTTACTGTCTGGAAATGTTCCTTACTGCTGGCATACATACATGTTCTAAGGCTGACTTAGCAAAATATTAGCCCTGGGAGGCTAAATTAAATATTTAGCAAGAACACCATTTATTTTTTTTAAACTGCAAAAAATGTCATAGTTGTGACACTTTGGCACATCTCTATTGGTGATCCTGAGGAAGCCTTAAACATTAACAGAAAGAACACATATTACAAGATTATTACTGTACATTTCTATTCCAGTTAGAACTTTATTAAAACATACATTTAGGTTTCCCGTTTCACGATATTTAATATAACGTCTGCTGCTTCAACAGGGCTTAGGAAATAGAGGCCTCTGTCTTCGTGCTAGAAATGCAGCATGCATTTTTAACTAAAAGAATGCAAGATTCAGCCCAGAAGAACTAGATCCAGTAGTTGTACCTGCAGCCATAAGGTCTTGGCAATGCACATTGGCAGCCTTGTAGTCCTGGAAATTAAGTGCTTGTTCAGCTAATAGAGTCAGGACTTGTCCTTTTCTTTCTGTCTCCACATCGCCTGTAATAAAAAGAAAAAAGAAACTTTCCATCAAAAAGGCAACTTCATATCTTGCTTCAATTATTCTAAAACACCATGTAGAACACGTTTTTGAAATGCACTGAAGGAAGACCGCTTGGGAGGAGGGAGCGAGGGCTTGTCTTTGACTGCTGTGAAAATATTAGCAAATGTAAAGGGATGTCCAGTTCTGGTCAAAGACTAATTAATTCTATCTAACAAATACAACAGTGACACTTACACCTACGTACTTCTTAAGCCCCCAGCCAGGCATGACTGATATATACTGAATAGAAATGTTACAGGCCACTCTTAGAGAGGCAGTCCAAGCCACACTTACAAAATGTTTTGTTTTAAATATGCAGCCTTTAATTACCTTTATGGAAACCTAATTACCCAAGCTGACTATCGATTATTTCTCCCATGATAGATCAGCAAAGATCCTGTTTCCCAGGGTTCACTAAATGGCTGACTTTCCCATTCAATCAATTCTTCAGTCAGTGTAACTCAGCAGCTACAATGTATTGTATGTATGCATGTATACATGTCTTTATTTATATAGCGCTTTACAGCAGTAATACATGTGACAATCATATAAATAACCAATAATATAAATAACACATAAGGGGAAGAAGACATAAAAGTAACATTTAGGAAAAGGAGTCACAGCTCCTAAGAGCTTACAATCGAATTGGTTGGTAGGAAGTATGTACAGAGACAGTAGGAGGGCGTTCTGGTAAGTGCGTCTTGCAAGGGGCCAAGGTTAATGTATGAGGTGTTAATTATCAGCCATGGAGCTACTCATATGCTTCCTTAAGCGGGTATGTTTTGAGGTGGGTCTTAAATGTGGATAAAGATGGTGCTAGTCGGATATTGAGGGGAAGAGTATTTCAGAAGTGTGGGGCAGTCAGCGAGAAAGGTTTTAGGTAGGCGAGGGCTTTAGCTACAAAAAGGGTAAAGAGAAGACATCCTTGAGCAGAACGCAAGAGTTGGGATGGTGTATAGTGAGAAATTAGGGCTGAGATGTAAGGAGGAGCAGAAGAGTGCAAAGCTTTAAAAGTGAGGAGGAGAATTGAGTGTGAGGTGGGGGATTTGATAGGAAGCGATGAGTGATTTCAGCAGGAGAGACGATGAGGTGGATTTCGGAAATAGTAAAAGTGATTCTGGCACCAACGTTTAGGATAGATTGTAGGGGACGCAGGTGAGAGGCAGGAAGGCCAGACAGCAGGAGGTTACAGTAGTCGAGACGGGAGAGAATGAGGGTCTGTATCAGAGATTTTGCAGTGGAGCAGAGAATGTGCGAGAGGAGTCGAGTGTGACCCCTAGGCAGCGTGCTTGGGCTACTGGGTGAATGATAGTTCTTCCAACAGTAATGTGGAAGGAGGTAGTATGGCCAGGTTTGGGAGTAAGTATGAGGAGCTCTGTTTTTGCCATGTTAAGTTTAATGACATTCAGAAACTTTAGTCTGTACAGCAGGTGTAAGGTCAGGGGTATTCTTATATTACTAGGGTAACCTTATCTATTGTTACAGTTTGCCGCTCAAACTGCTGGGGATATTGGCAACCAATTATCACAAACACAAACGGGTTGCAAAGATCTTGCACTGCGTGGGATGTGCTACAATCTGCTATAGAAATCAAAGGATGCTCATGTATATTAAAACTCATTCTATAAGGTATGGGAACTGTGGCCTCCGTTTTTTAGGTAGAATCCTGATCATGGTTGATTGTTATCCCTTGTCTCTTTTACCTTTTAGCCCTTAAGCATTCCCTCCCTTCCCACTCCCATTACTTTCCTCTCCTCTCTGGCCCCATCTTTATCTATCCTTTTTCTTCATCTTTTCTATGTTAAAAAATAAAAAAAATAAGAATAATTTGAAATTAAAAGAATCCAAAGAGATTTATATATAAAAATTACATTGATATGTAACATACAGAAATTAGCAAAGAAAAATTGTTATGAAGATAATTGTTTTTACCAAGATAGATGTAGAAATATTTTTCCTTTATAAAAATTGTACATATAGTAAGATGTTAATTTAAGTAAAATAATAAAAAAAAAATATTGGGAAAAAAAAACTAATTTAAAATGGCATCCAGTTGGCTAAAAAAAAAAAAAAAAAAAGTAGTAAGTATTATCTAATACCACAGAACTAATTTACTTTAAAAAACAAACACGTAGGATATCGCATGCTCCTTTTTAAAGAGGCATTCTCGCAACAGGCAACAAGGGTTGTTCTTTTTTTTTTTTAATTATTTTTATTTTAATCAACTTATTAATGTCCTCAGCTTCCTTAGAAATATTTATAAACCCTTAAAATGTTTAGTGCGAATGCTTTGGCATTCCTCAGTTGAATCAACTTGCTACCAGCCCTCAGAAAAGCAGGTCATGTTCCACAATGAAAAGGGGACAATACTTTGTATTTCAGTGCGAACGTAATTATGTAGCTATATAAAAAAAAAATGTTAAGACTGCCAATTTTACTGTGAAAATTAAGTTGCAAGGCAGTAAACATTTCCTAGAACTTTGTAAAAGTAAACAATTGCACTTATCGAGCCCACAGCAACAAGATTCCACTAAAAGAGAAAGAATCAATAGTTTAGTCTTTCCTTTGGCACCAGGCGCACACAGCCACAAAAGAAATTAGTTACAGCTGAGCTACAGCTAAAAGATACTGAATTTATCTAAGAGTTCTACAGGCAATTATTACTAGAACGCATTGGTGCAATAAGCCAACAAATACAACCCAGAAGGCCAGTATGCGAACAGTTTAAAGTACAATTCTTGGCAATAAATCTTTGTACTACTACATATTTTTTTTTTTTTTCTTTTAATTGCATACAAATACTTTTCTTGGTATTCAACCTTATTAAGTCACAGTCTATATACGTTATACTGTAATGCCCACTCATTGAGTAGCCCTAGCATTTCTAACATAGCATTTAACCCATGACTGTGAACATGCTAATTAATGTAGTATTAGCCACACGGCTAAAAATCCTTAATCAGTTTTTACTCTGGTAAAATTATGTTATTGTTCATTCCCCGATATATAAAGAAAGTGTGTGTGTCGACCACGCGCATTTTAAGTGAAACCTCTTTGTCTTTTGTCACAGAAATTGTATTTGTGATGGTGATGTTTTCAATGAAAAATCAAAACACAATTTCAGTGACAAAACGCAAAGAAGTTTGACTTAGAACGTGCGTGCTCTGCACTCCCCACACCCCATTTTAGCTATTTGCATTTCTATATTTATACCAACTCAATTCTGTGTGTCTTTGTGTGTGTGTCTCTGTGTCTGTGTCTGTGTTTGTGTTTGTGTCTGTGTCTGTGTGTGTGTGAGTGTGAGTGTGTCTCTGTCTCTCTGTGTGGGTGTGTCTCTGTCTCTCTGTGTGGGGGCGTCTCTGTCTCTCTGTGTGGGGGCGTCTCTGTCTCTCTGTGTGGGGGCGTCTCTGTCTCTCTGTGTGGGGGCGTCTCTGTCTCTCTGTGTGGGGGCGTCTCTGTCTCTCTGTGTGGGGGCGTCTCTGTCTCTGTGTGTGTGTCTCTGTGTATGTGTGTGTGTGTGTGTGTGTGTCTGTCTGTGTATGTGTGTCTGTCTGTGTATGTGTGTGTGTCTGTGTATGTGTGTGTGTCTCTGTGTGTGTGTGTGTGTGTGCGTGTGTGTGTGTGTGTGCGTGTGTGTGCGTGTGTGTGCGCGTGTGTGTGCGTGTGTGTGCGTGTGTGTCTGCGTGTGCGTGTGTGTCTGCGTGTGCGTGTGTGTCTGCGTGTGCGTGTGTCTCTGTGTGTGCGTGTGTCTCTGTGTGTGCGTGTGTCTCTGTGTGTGCGTGTGTCTCTGTGTGTGCGTGTGTCTCTGTGTGTGCGTGTGTCTCTGTGTGTCTCTGTGTGTGCGTGTGTCTCTGTGTGTGCGTGTGTCTCTGTGTGTGCGTGTGTCTCTGTGTGTGCGTGTGTCTCTGTGTGTGCGTGTGTCTCTGTGTGTGCGTGTGTCTCTGTGTGTGCGTGTGTCTCTGTGTGTGCGTTGCCCTATGCTGCTGCTGTAGTCCTCTGCATTGTGTGCTCCGTGGAGACCTCTGCGCATGCGTGCCATGTACCCTGGTGGCCTCTGCGCATGCGTGCCGTGCGCGGGAGGCCTTGCGCATGCGTGCAATGCGCGGGAGGCCTCTGCAGATGCGCGCCGTGCACGGGAGGCCTCTGATGATGCACACCGAGCTGCCAGCAGAGCCGACGGCCTCGTCTGCCAGCAGTGACGTCACTTCAGGGAGTGCACTTCCGTTACCAACAAGATCATTTACTCCAAGAGAAATTTTCATATGGTAAGTGCCAGCATAGAAGATTCACTTCAAAAAGCATGCAAATGAGCTAAATCATATTTATCACACAGATTCACTAAGCGGTGCCACAGGTAACACTTGGAAAAATACTGCAGTATGTTATTTAATGCTTACTGTACTTAAATGTGGCATGAATACATTTGCACAGTTTCAATAGATGTATTTGTCCTGGGGAAATGCAGACGTGTTGTAAATTGTATGGGCATGCAGAGATTAGCCAAGTTATCAATAAATCATTGAAAGCTGTTATCACAAAGCCAGGAAAATGGAAAACTTTACATTTAGATTTTAAAAAAAAAACAAAAAAAAAAAAACAGCACCCAATGATTGTAGGTTCTCTAAATATCAAAGTATAAATATCACTTATACTCTAGAGAGGCAGATTGAGGAGAATATTACACAAAGGAATTGCAAACCCGCAAAAGTGTAACAAAGACCTCCAGTTGCTTGTGAAGTTATGAAGTTGATCATACTAAAGACAAAGTTCTGAATGTGGAAGCAATCCATGTGTTGGTACTTCCCATCTGATAAATATTTATAACAGACGTGTCAGTGGTCTCTGTCTCCGGATTAAAAGTGACTTGTAATTATGATGATTGTATTTATTATATGGACACGTGTCTGCTGAAAATGGGGCTAAGAGAATCAATTTCAAATCTGGCATACATAAAGTTTGAACTATTGGCTTGGCTATGAAAACCATAACACCTACAGCCATGCCCAACCAAATGTTAAAGTATGTTATGTAGTGAGATACAGAAAAGTAGTAATACAGATTATTACATACTACCCTACAAAACAAATAATTGATAAGGCTATGTATATCATCTATATGTTATTGAGTACTATAATGGTTTATAGGATATGGTTAATGTGTTGGTTCTTAAAAGGATTAAGTCAAGTTTTGCGACTTTCTTTCTCCCACTAGTAGCTATTGGGAGTGGGGAGTTTTAGTTAGTATGGGGAGAAAGAGTGTAATAAGGGAGGAGGAGGAGAACTAACAGGTCCACAGTATATTTGCCAAAACAGCCAGAAATCCACTTAGACTTCAATGGGAATTGTTGGGTGAAAACATCCTAGACGGCTCCATTGGCAGATAAAGAATAAGGTCCTTAGAACTAGGAAGGCGACCTGCTGAAAACTGCTGAGGTGACACCCTGTGAGTTAAATGGCATGGGAATCCCCCACCCCCTCCCACATTTTGACATTTATTCCTTTTCATAATTTGACTGAGTGAACCCTCTATTACCTTTGTATTTGCAAGTGAACTGAAAAAAAAACCGCTTCCAGGGACATCCAATAGGAAATTGCTATTGCAAGCCTCCTATTGACCTGTGGGTGTGGGCTGACCCAACGGCCATACCGATTTGGAAAAGGAAAATAATAAAAAAGCTGCAAATACAAAAGGTACATCTCTCTGAAACAGGGATCCGTGGAGTTGTATATAGCACGGTTCAAATAGTACAATTCCAAAGTGTGGGGCAACCGTTTCAGGCGAGGAGAATCCTGCCTGTGCAGCCAACACAACACAGACAAACACATTTCTCAAAGTGCAGTTCTCCTCTAAGACAGAGGGACAAAGTAGAGCTCTACCCACACGTTCACAATGTAATTCTTCATTTATTGTAACAGCCAAGAACAGAGGAGAAACGACATTCCTGGTCCCACATGGACCTTTCATCAGGTCACCTTTGTTTCTCCTCTGTCCTTCGCTGTTACAATAAATGAACTCTACTTTGTACATCTATCTTAGAAGAGACCTACTGTACACGTTGAGGAATTTGTTTGAATAGCATAGTTCAACTCCAAAGAACCCGCTCCCCCCATTCAAAATATGAAATGAAACTTTAAAAAAAATGTGGAGTAGGTGGATTGTGGCTTTAAAGTGGCTGATGTTTATTATTGACATACTCAAAGTTTATATATTCTTAGCAAGCACATATACACGTAATCCGCTTGTATGATCTCAAGTGATACACAAATAGCAAATAGCACAGTTTACCATTCAATGATTAAAAGATTTTACCTGCAACTCTCAGCAAATTTGCAAGTGCCAGGAGTTTTGCAGACTGCTTGTAGCTAGTTGCGCACTGAGCAATGCACTTCTTGATGAGGCTCAGGCGATTCGAGCACAAACGCACTGACGAGGGGTCGGAGGGAGAAGAGAAAAGAAAATAAACAAAACAATTACTTTAGGGGCACATGTATGGTCACAAAATAGTTCTTCTCGATGCAGAAATTCAAAACAATGCAGACCAATAAACTGCAAACTCTGGGGTAGAAAATTAAGATTAAACACGATAAATAAGTATGAGATGCATAACAAAATGCACGCATACCAAGCATAAATAATACATCTGTAAAGAATTATCCAGTTAGCCATCAAGAGGTATCCAACGTGTGTAACACAGACACAGACACACACACACACACACGTTTTACCTATCCAACAAACAGCACCTAAGAGATGGAGGAAAGAACTGCCACTGTAGACAGCTAATAATATATTTAGTGCAGAACAGTTCTCAAACGTACGCATGCAAGTACCCCCAGCACTGAGGTGATGAGTAAAGATTTATATCAATACATTCTGCCATGCAGCTGTCAACTTGTTAAAAGAGCTGCCATTCTGAAAGAGTTCTCACAAGCACACAGTTACTGCTGGATATTCTCTCCCAAGACACCCAAACAGAAATGGAGACTAGATTTGTTGGCAGTAACTCCAGCACATGTTAAGCTGCCGGGCAATAGATCCTTAGATTTCCATACAATCAGGCTCAAAAGTAGAATGGTAGACATTTATCACAACTGGAAAAGACACAGCATAGAAACAGATGTTCCAAATAGACAATAATAGAGAGAGGGATACAGATGCTTAAACACAGTGCTGTGCACACAGAAAATAATGAAGGCAAATTAAGCGGCAGAAATGGTAGAAGTATAATAAGTAATCAGTATGCAAAACTGGAATGTACAGAAGGAAAACTTAGGCTATCAGAAGTTTCCCAAGGTAACGATTTGCAAACAAGTTACGAGTTCTCCATAAGCCTACTGTATATAAATATGAAATATTCAACAAAAATGTATTCTATGAATACAGGTTTTCTACTGTTCCAGAGGAACATTAATTGGTGCACACTTACAAACTGTAGCTGAGTGAGAGCAAGTAGATAGACAAGCATTGTTTTGTTTGCTCTTTTCTCTATGCAATGGAGGAAATACAAAGGACAAAGTATAAAATTGTATTGTAGGAACCTGCTGTGTAGGATTACATTGATGTGTTTGCAGGCTTTTCATTTTTTTAGCCAAAAGATTTAACAAAATGACCCATGCTCATGAGAAGAAAAAACATTGAAATAAAACAAAATAATGTGCCGTTCTGGTTTAGCATCGAGGTTTCTTTGTTTACTCTTGTAGACACAAGTGATGGCAACATTATAGTAAAAAGTTTGGTTCAATCAATCTATTAATCAGCCTTCTTAGGCACGTTCTATAGTGCTGGGCGCGTGCACGGCAGGGAGAGGGGAGCCGACAGACAGTGGCGAAGATGAGGAAAATCATCTTTTCGCGCCGCTGCCTGCGCTCAAATGTATGTATGTGTATGTATGTATATGTGTGTGTATGTGTGTATGTGTGTGTATGTATTTGTGTCTGCACAAGTCTAATACATTTTTTCTTATGTTTTGTTTTTAATAAATAATAAATTAAACAAACACACACACACACCCATATACATACACATACACACACATACATATACACATAAACACACAAACACACACAAACCTGGCATTAGGTCAGTGATTCCCAAACTGG
The DNA here is from genome assembly GCF_040206685.1 of Ascaphus truei. Lineage (NCBI taxonomy): Eukaryota > Metazoa > Chordata > Amphibia > Anura > Ascaphidae > Ascaphus > Ascaphus truei. The sequence continues at coordinate 370,161,654 of NC_134486.1, forward strand.
GTTCTGTGGAACCCTGGGGCTCCTTGAAGCAGTCTCAGGGATACCTCCTACGGACCACAGACCACCCCCCCCCCCCCCACCCTGGGGGTGGGGTTTTTTGGTATGTATTTTGTACGGTGGATTGAGTGAGAGTAAGGTAATTGACGGAAGGTAGGGGCGAGTGAAAGAAGGGAGGCGGGAGGGAGTGAGTGAGGAAAAGAGGGAGTAAGAGTGAGACGCAAGGGATAAATACATGCAAGGCGGGAGGGGGAGAGTTAGTGAGACGGATGGGAGAGAAATACATGGGTAGATTGTGGGAAATAGAGGTGGCTCTTGAGGTGTGACATTTTGTGACTAACCTCTGTCGAACCTAATATGTGTCAGCCAGATAGGGGTTCCCCGAGATTTTTTTTAAATACTTCAAGGGTTCCTCCAAACAAAAAAGATTTGGAAATCACTGCATTAGGTAGTGCATTTTTGTGTAAGTACAAGCTATGACATTAGGCAAAAAGGCACTATACAATTAAGAGCGCAATTCTGTAAACATGGACACAGACAAAAATACATATTCTGTAGTCAGCTCCTTCCACTGTACGTACAGACTAATACAGATGTAGCAGATGTTGTTACACTCGCTAGCGCACAGAATAACGAGTTAAATAATGCATGCATTATGCCATAGCTTTTAATGGTCCTACTGTGATGTAAAGTGCCACAATTAACGCAACGCATCGTGTTACCGGGGGTGGTAATGTCTGCTACATCTGTATATGCTGTTGCCAAATCCCTTTGAACAGGTAGCAAAGCTACAGAATGAAAATCGTATTTTCTATACTGAATTATTATAAGTGGTTGTGGTAATTACACGGTGCATTTTTAAATACAGTGTATATATACAGTGTGTATGTGTGTTTATACAGTATATATATATATATTTTTTTTTTTAATTTAACCACCTTAAAATTGCAGGTACGACACCCTGAAATACTTAGCCAGAAATTAAACAAAATGGCCTCCGAGTATAGAGAATAACTTGTAAAGCTGCACACCAATGAAAAAAAAAAATGAAAAAAAAAAAAAATGATACTACCGGTGCTCCTGGTTCAGGGATATATGCCTGGGACTCTCGAGCGCCGGATGGGCTCAGCAGTGGATAGGCACACACGTGGGATACTAAGCTCCTGACCCCCTACGCGTTTCGTGACGTTATGTCACTTCCTCAGGGGGGGAGGAGCTTAGTATCCCACGTGTGTGCCTATCCACTGCTGAGCCCATCCGGGGCCCGAGAGTGACCTGCGCTGCTGACGTCATCAATCGGCGAGTTGTGCACGATTGTGTGGGTCCCTCGTCTAGCCGGAGTGGAAGCAGGCTGCGGACGGCATCCGTTGGCTGTACCTTCTACCATTACAAATTGTAAGTGTTGGTAGTATGTTTGTTTTTAATGTAATAAAGTGTAATTACGTATTACACTAGGCTGTGTTTTATTTCTCTGCACGCTTGTTGCGGCGGCTTATGCTGGATCCGTGAGGGCGCCATCAAGTACAAGAGAAATCACCCCGTTCAACCACGTGGGGTTCGTGGATATCGAGGTGGACACGCAGCGCAGCACAGATTCTCTCCCTTGAACAAACAAGATTTTATCTTGTAAATTTGGGTTTTTCCCATCTTAGTTAGGGCTGTTGTTCTCTATATACTGCGCAATTGGTGTGTCTTTGTTGTTTCATTTCAGAGACCATCTGGATCACATTCTGAAGATTATCCAAGCTATTCAGAACTGTATTGGTTAACCCACCCATTGCCAGGACTGCCTTTTCCATCAAGGACTGTCTATTGGATCATGGTACTGTGGACTTTAACTCACTAGCGCCAGGGATTTAGCTTTTTGTATATGTATATGTTTTGTTAGATTTGGAACCGTCGATTGTTTGCTGTCCCCTTGGCAGCTGTTTTTCACCGTTTGTTACACTACGCACATTTTGTTTAGTGTTGAATATCACATCACATTCGCCAATTGAATCAAGCGCTGATAGAGAGCGTTATTAGTTAGTTTGTAGTTTATAACATTCAATGCTTTATGGCTAACGGACACACATACACACCCCTCCCCCCTACACTAATAATTTTACGAAACCATGCAGGAATCGAACCCATCGACCCCATGACCCTTCATAGCGATTCTCTAGCTGCTACACCATAGGATTGATGTGATGTTATTGACTATCAACAAAATTAGGAGAGGTGCAGATACCGGGTAATTCTAAAGTCGCGGCCATTTCGCGATCCCGGTTATAACGCGATCTCATTATGTGAACCCCAAGCACCACGTTATAACGGGGTTCAGCTGTGTATGTGTACATGGGAAGGATGTTGATCCAGGAATTAATCCGATTGCCAATTCTTGGAGTCAGGAAGGAATTAATTTTTCCCCTTAATGGGGTTTTTTGTTTGCCTTCCTGTGGATCAATAAGTAAGTATAGATATAGAATAAAGTATCTGTTGTCTAAATTTAGCATAGGTTGAACTTGATGGACGTACGTCTTTTTTCAACCTCATCTACTATGTAACTATGTAACTATGTAACCAGGTTAGTTGGCCCAGAAGCAGTTAGGGAGGCATAGACAGTCGCAGGATAATGGGCAGCTTTCTGTCTAAATTTATAGAAGAACGTGCAGACTTAGGGCATCATGCAGTAAGCAGCGAAAAAATGCATTAGCCAGTTTAGCAATTAGCCATGTTTTTGGCATGTTAAACTGTCTGTATGCTGTAAGGGGCGAATCCCTGGCGCATGAATGCACCACCACCATTTGATAAAATGGCTAGTAACAGGTGGCGAGATGGCTGCCTGGCGAGAAACTGCCGAGAAGCCGTCCCCTGCCGAGTTGTGTTTGCAGCAGAGAGAGATCCGCTGCTTTCTCGGCGCAAACATCAGCACAATAAAAATTATTTTTAAAACAACTTTTATTCATAGTGTACATGTGCAGGGGGTCTCCGGAGCTGAACCGCATTGGTTTCAGGTCCGGGGACCCCCTGCTTCCCGAGATACAGGCCCCGCTTAGCTACTCGCCTCTACTAGAATACAGCGTGGCGGAAAATGTTTCATTTTTAGGCGGAAAGTGCCTTCTCGCCTCGCCACCGGCGGGAAAAAAAAACCGCCAGCCAAACTGGCGTTTTTTTGAAATCTCGCCACTTTCTCGCCCCTTACTGAATACGGATAGGCTTTTTTGGCGGGAAAGTGGCGAGAAGTGCCTTTCCGCCGCTTACTGCATGATCCCCTTAGTATGGAAGTGATCCCTTCCACAGTTTCACAGTTGCAGAGACTGTGGGATAGAAACTCCAGGCCAGAGATTAGGGATTCTGTTTTTTTCCCTCACCTGCTCTCCTAATCACTAGAACAGGTATTTAGAGCAGAGAGGGTTACTTTTTCAGTCTCTCTTCTGGAGCCTGAAGGCTGGGGCACGCTGCTCCCATGTATCCAGTTCGGGGAGGACGCTCCCTTCATGACCTGCACTGTCCAGAAGCATTGCTTGGAATCTGGGGACGTTGTCCCCCATCTATCAGTTAAGCTGTGTCTAAAAATTGTGGATATTATTATGCTGTATCTAGTGACCCTAAATGAGAGGGTATTGTTTAAGCTGGGGAACCAGATAATATTCAGGAATACCTAATGGAAACAAAATTATTAGTAATAGTCAGCATGGATTTATGCAGGATAGATCTTGCCAAACTAACTTTATTTGTTTCTTTGAGGAGGTAAGTAGGAATTTAGACAAGGGTAATGCAGTTGATGTGGCCTACTTAGATTTTGCAAAGGCTTTTGATACGGTTTCACACAAGAGGTTGGTGTACAAAATAAAGAAAATTGGACTCAGTAATAATATATGCACCTGGATTGAAAACTGGTTAAAGGACAGACAACAGAGGGTTGTCCTAAATTGAACTTTTTCAGGTTGGGCTAAAGTCGTGAGTGGAGTACCTCAAAGATCGGTACTGGGACCCCTGCTTTTTAACTTGTTTATTAATGACCTTGAGGTTGGCATCTTTGCTGATGATACTAAATTGTGTAAGGTAATAGAATCAGAGCAAGATGTAATTTCTCTTTAGAAGGACTTGGAGAGACTGGAAACGTGGGCAGGTAAATGGCAAATGAGGTTTAATATAGATAAATGTAAGGTTATGCATTTGGGATGCAAGAATAAAAAGGCGACATACAAATTAAATGGAGATATATTGGGGTAATCCTTGATGGAGAAGGATTTAGGAGTGCTTGTAGACAGCAGGCTTAGCAATAGTGCCCAATGTCATGCAGTAGCTGCAAAGGCAAATAAGATCTTATCTTGCATCAAACGGGCAATGGATAGAAGGGAAGTAAACATAATTATGCCCCTTTACAAAGCATTAGTAAGACCACACCTTGAATATGGAGTACAATTTTGGGCACCAATCCTAAGAAAAGACATTATGGAACTAGAGAGAGTGCAGAGAAGAGCCACCAAATTAATAAAGGGGGTGGACATTCTAACTTATGAGGAGAGGCTAGCTAAATTAGATTTATTTACATTAGAAAAGAGGCGTCTAAGAGGGGATATGATAACTATACAAATATATTCAGGGACAATACAAGGAGATTTCAAAAGAACTATTCATCCCACGGGCAGTATAAAGGACTCGGGCCATCCCTTAAGGTTGGAGGAAAGGAAATTTCACCAGCAACAAAGGAAAGGTTTCTTTACAGTAAGGGCAGTTAAAATGTGGAATTCATTACTCATGGAGATGGTGATGGCAGATACAATAGATTTGTTCAAAAAAAGGTTGGACATCTTTTTAGATGGGAAAGGTATACAGGGATATACCAAATAAGTATACATGGGAAGGATGTTGATCCAGGGATTAATCCGATTGCCAATTCTTGGAGTCAGGAAGGAATTAATTTTTCCCCTTAATGGGGTTTTTTGTTTGCCTTCCTGTGGATCAATAAGTAAGTATAGATATAGAATAAAGCATCTGTTGTCTAAATTTAGCATAGGTTGAACTTGATGGACGTACGTCTTTTTTCAACCTCATCTACTATGTAACTATGTAACCAGGTTAGTTGGCCCAGCAGCAGTTAGGGAGGCATATAATGCTATGTAGTTAGATCCCTGAAAGGGATAGGATTTATTTATATGATTTCTTTGGTTTCTTAAAGTGACAGTGTGTGAAATATTATATCACAGATATGAGTAAACCGCTGAAGGTTAATAACGGAGTGCCTCCTGCCAATACCTGTTATAGCTGCAGTCCCTTAGTGGGCTGAAAATAAAGCAGGCAGAAGCCTGAGTTAAGCAATGTAATGCTATGTATTATCCTGTTATTTCTCTAATTAACCGGAGAAGACTGTGTCGTGAAGAGCCCAGACAGACGTCAGCGCTACAAAAGAGGGGCGTTTGTCACTATATATATATATATATATATATATATATATATATTTATTTTTTTGTGTATGTGTGCGTAACAATGCACTTTAATTAAAGCATACCAAAACTACTAGGAATCATTTTTGTTTAAGAAAACATTGCTAACAAAGCGTGCAGTGCTGTAGATAGGATTTTTCAGGCACAGCAAGTTCCTGCCCCGTAGAGCTTATAATCTAATGCTGTTGACTGAGGCATGGGGAGACAACGACTTGCCTAAGGTCACAAGTAAAGCAGACACTTGGATTCGCCCGGGTTCATCACTTCAAAGGCAGTGATATTACCACTGAGCTACTCCTTCAGCCGAGAAAATGTTGAGAACACAAACAGGTGAACACCGAATATATATATATATATATATATATATATATATATATATATATATATATATATAAACAAAAAAATAAAAAAATAAATAGATGATACCGTTCTGTGGCTAACAAAATGCTTTTATTTGTGCGAGCTTTCGAGATACACTGATCTCTTCTTCCGGCGATGTTACAATGAATGAAGCAAAAGGTAAACTTAAAAACAGTGTCTCTTGGAATGTTATCTGTGCTGTTCCTTCCCCCGGTGTGGATGTGTTTTATGGCTAGAGGTGTTAAATGGTTACTGAAAGCAAGTGAAGAAAGAGTGTGTATGTGTATCAGTGTGAATAAAAATGAATGGAGAGCCCACAATATATACAGTGCTTTACACAAGGTGTGTGTGGAGTGGGACTGGATATAAATGGTGTGGAAATGTGAGAGTTAGTAGCACAACTAAAAGTGTGCGTGGATACTTAGTGGTCCCAATTAATGTAAATACTGATATATATATATATATATTTTTTTTTTTTTTTTCGGTGTTCACCTGTTTGTGTTCTCAATGAGTGGATAATTCTTTCATATATCGTTTAGTTGATCATTTCTGAAATAAGTGAGCAGAATTACATATAGCAGGAGTGGCCAACGCCAGTCCTCAAAAGCCACCAACAGCTCAGGTTTTCAGGATATCCCTGCTTCAGCACAGGTGGTGCAGTCTTCGACTGTTGTTGGTGGCCCTTGAGGACTGGAGTTGGGTGCCCCTTTATATAAAGCATCTGTGGATGGGACACAAACTAAAGGATTACAACATGTTCATAGTCACCTGACTGTATACACATGTAATGCATTTTGTAGCCTTCAGAGTAAAAATGTGGACTACACCAGATAGCCATAAACCATGGATGCCATTAAAACGTACATTATCTGCTGCAAAAGACAATAAAGCCTGGATGCCTGCAAGGAGCCCTACAAATGAGCCACAATTGGGAGTAGTGTGGGTACTGACATTTTCATATGGTCATTAAACAAATGGAGGTTAGCCTACGTAAGACCATCTTTCACACAAAGCTCTGCTGTTCTCTGCTGTGACCTTTCCTTTGCAGCTGCAAGCATCTTAACACTCATTGAGCGGGGATCATTAAATGATTTCCATTTGTCAGCTGACCGTAAAACTCTTTTAGCAGCCAAGTACAGTACCCTATAATACATGTCATCTAGAAAAAAAGTCTATAAAGTTAAGGAAGCAATTTAAATAATAATAATAAATAACCTGAACCGAGGGGAGTATCTTAGAGCCGGATCATCCCCAATGTAATACAACAGTTGAGCCTAACAGTTATAAAAGTAGTGACCCTCCAATGTTCTAGCATACTGTATTTTAGAGGTAGGTGAAAAATGGCTGAAATGACGCAGTCAGTCACATGACATCACATTGCCGAATACAAGGTAGGAGACATTGCTGAGGCCTCACACGATCCCCCGGGGCATTTAATCTAAACGCCGGGGCGGCAGTGTGTGGGGCCTCTGCAACCACCGCGCACACACACACACACACACACACACACACACACACACACACACACACACACACACACACACACACACACACACACACACACACACACACACACACACACATACACCCTGTGGTAGATGACAACAGAATCACCTAATAAGAAGTCCTGCACCATAAGGGCAGCTGCCTTTCAAGACATTTAAACAAAGCAAAAGAAAACATGCCTACAGAACCCCCCCTCAGCAGCACTAATAATTTCTTAATGTTTATCCCATTATACACAGACAAAACTCTTTTCAGGATTGTGTTTATGGCTTTTACTTTGAAGCATACTAGCAGAGAAATTTCATTTCTATCAAGATAAGGTAACCTGCTGGCCCTCACACAGGCAACATCAGAGAATAGCTCACAGATGGGTTACATGTCACACCTCAACTATACTGTATGTCACATTTCAAAGGTGAAGTTACCTTCAGGCAAAATGAGAATTGTGAATTAGTGGGGGGAGAGGTTCAAGCTTCATCCTACGAATTCTTGGCATGTAATTCACAAAGCATTTTTATAAGATCCCTGCTCTAGTAACTGGAGTTTATTTGACGCATGTTGCTTCATTCAGGGATGGGAGAGCATTTGGTTGCAACTTCACTGCAAGAGAGCTTTTAAGGCTGCAGTTCAAGCAATATCCTACATGTTTGTTTTTGTTTTTTTTAATAAATCAGTTCTGAACTATGAGAAAATACATGTAGCATATAACAGTAGATGTTTCCCATATTAGCCAGGTTATTCCTCTCCAGTTGCAATACCTATTGCATTAATGTAAATACTGATTTATATGCATTAAGAACTTTTCAAATTAATTTCCCTCTTGATACATTTTCATAAGAACCAACTGTACCTTGCAATGGCAAAATTTTCACTCCAAATTCTTCGAGATATCCAAGTGAACGTATTAAATCGAGTTCCTCGTGAACGTTACTGGGGCAGTCAGCTATTAACTGTAAGCAGCTCCTGAAAGAGAGACAGTCAGTTGTCACACGTGTTCCTGGGTATACCTTTGAAACACTGGCTTTTGTGGGGACGCAGAGTTAATTTTGTACCATCAAGCCCAACATTTCCCACCAACCTATAAAACTATTAATAAAATAAAACATGCATTGTTATTACATTGAAAACCAAGCTACACTTGTTAAACCTTGAAAAGTTTCTAGAAACCTTTGACAGAATTAAACCAAATTTGATACAAGTGAATAAGCCGTAAGAGGGCAAAGTCCTACTTCATAAACATGGGCACTGGAGCATAAGGCTTCAGCTATTTAAAGGGAAAATGACAATTCATGTACAGTATGTGCAGGTAGATCTTTGGTGTTTCAGATTTTGAGCCATTTGTTTTGCTTTTGGAAAGAAAGACACCATTCCAAAGTTATTTGTTTTAGTCTGATGCCTCATCCGTGTATTTAATATGCCGTTTTTAGTACTTCTAATGGTCTTCATCAAGTTGTGTTATAAATTGTCATTATACAGTATGCCTACTGTGAAGTGTTCTCTGTGTGGTTGGTGCTATATATGCATAAAAATGATTTCGACTACTAGTAGTGTGCAGTAGGTAGCTTTAGGGGCTATTTTGATGTACAGTAGTCTAAAGCAGCCGTCAGAGGTGGTGCTCTTCTGGGTACTTTCATTAAAATTTAGACAACCAAATGCATGTAGGATCACCATTGCACATGTCATTCCCCAGAATCCCTTGCTGCAGTGGAAGTGCTGGGTGATAATGGGGAAAGGTGGGGTTGCAGACCTGCCTAAGACATGCAGATGAGCATACAGTTGTATTTACATTTGCATATATATATATATATATATATATATATATATATACACATAATCACCATAGGGCATTCCCCACCCCCAAAAATATAAAAATTAAATATTTTAGTACCCAAGGTAGAAATGGAGTAGGCCAACTGATATGCAACACATTGCACACACTCTACATTTCACTATGTAGCAAGTGCACTGCAGGGTCTATGGCCCTTTACCTATCAACAGAACATGTGTAAGGTTAGGGGACTTCCATAGGAATTGCTTAGGAGAACCTCCACACAGAACCAGTGGAGAAACCAAAGTTTTACTTATTATGTGCAAAATATTGGAGGATCTGTGAGCGATTCTAAAACTGGCTTCTCCAGCCTTAAAGACAATGCCATTACCACTTGCCTTTCTGACATTTGCCTACATATTTCATGCATTAATGCATTTCACATTTTGCTTGTGTTAAGCTTTTCTTCTTGACAATGGAGGACAAACCGAAAATCAATTGCTATCAACACCTTGTCAAGATCAATTACATCAAACAGAAAAGAAGGTTTCAAAAGGCTAAACCGGACAACTATTGTATACATTCTTGTTTTGAGAAGGACAACAATATAATCCCTTAAATGCAACTTTAAAGCATAAAAGTAAAATAAATGTAAAAAAAAAAAATTAGCTAAATGTTACAGGAAGACGACACAATGTAATATCTGAGCATATACAATAGTTTGTTGAGTCTTGGTAAATACAGTATGATGATTTCCTGATCCGACTGCCAGCTCGGCTAACATGTATAAGGGGAAATAATATAAACTTAGTCTATTCCTTTAACTTGTAAAGAAGATCTATATATGCCCGAGTGTGCACAGGACACACACAGGACACACACAGGACACACACAGGACACACACAGGACACACACAGGACACACACAGGACACACACAGGACACACACAGGACACACAGAAGGTTTTGTAGAGAAAAAGGTGCCAGAACAAAGCAAAAAAAAAAAAAAAGAACAACATCTAAACAACAAATCATTTCAATTTAAATGTAGAAATGGAGAAGAAAATCCGTTTTCCCGAGTTCATATTCAGCCCATACCTAATAAATTCATTATATGAAGTTTTTGTGTTGATGCTAAAACACAAAGGTGACAGACAGATGAAAAAATAGTTTTAACGTGTTTTTATTGTGATTCTCACAAGTTTTTATTGAGTGAAATGAAGACGGCAGCTGTGCGTTATTGAAAGTACGAACATTAATACATTATACAATATGAGCACATATATATATATATTTTATAAAACGTACGTGCCCACAAGCAATATGAAAGGCATTAGACAGACATTAGGAATTCTCCAACCAGAAGAGACTGGGGAAAGTAAGAGGGAACTGCATCTCTGCAGATTATATCCTAATCACTGTAATACAGACTTAGTATATCTATAAAACAATACACAACTTGCTATGCAGGTCAACTGAAGTCATACAGAACCCAATCAATTAAAAATACATATATATTGGATTCTGTCATTTTTTTTTTTTATAACTTGTATTTTATTGAAATATTTTTTTGCGTAAGAAATATAATAAAACATACATTACATAGTTACTTTGTGCATCGTAATAAAATAAATACAATCTTTGAAACATTGTGCTGTATATAAAGTGGGGGTTCCACGACTTTTCGCGCCCTACTGAGCCGTGGAAAATGGGGTTGAACCGGGGTTGAGGGGGGAAAAGAGGGGAAAAAAAAAAAAAGGGGGGGGGGAGGTGGGGAAGGGGGAGGAGGGTTAGGAAATGGCAGGGGGGATAGGGAAAGGAGGTAATTGATTACTAGATGTTGGTATCGCCGGGTCACGAGAGATACTCCAGTTGTCAGTCGTAGAATGAGTAAGCTGGTGCCTGAGTGTTGGAGTATATAAGATAGAGCGGGATCTTTGAAATCGCTCACTCCTACAGGAGAACGCATCTACCATTATCAATGCCAAATTGTGTTACGCTCAACCCCGGGGATGTCTGTCTGTGCTAACCAAGGCAGCCAGACGTTTAGATAATTGTCACCAGTGTCGTTAACCAGACTCGTTAACTTTTCCATCTGGCAGATAAACCATAATCGATTTCGAATCTTTGGGATGTTTGGTATGTCGGGGCGTTTCCATAGTGCTGCGATCTCACACCTCGTTGCAATTGCAAAATGAGAAATTAATTTATTTTGGGATTTTGTTAGATCTTTTAGAGGTCTGTTCAGGAGGAACAGCCAAGGATCTGGGGGAATAGTGAGGTCAAAAATCCTCTGTATCCAATTTCTAATCTTGTCCCATATTTGGGCTATTCGTGGGCAAGACCACAGCATATGTAACAAGTCGGCCGTTCCTCCGCACTGTTTGGGGCATAGGGGGGAGGAACCTGGCACGAACTTAGATAATTTGAGTGGGGTGAGGTACCACCTCATGAGTACTTTATATGCGTTCTCCTTTAGTGTGGTGCAAATAGAGCTTTTGGCTGTGGCTAAAAATATGGTGTTCCAATCGTCCTCTAGAATCTCTCCTAGGTCCGTCTCCCATTGGTTTCTAAAAGCAGGGGTGTGTTGGTGTGATGCTGAGAGATCGACTACTTCTTTATATATCGTTGATATAAGTCCCTTAGTGTCGGTTTCTGCCCGACAGAGCTTTTCGAATTTAGTCAGGGGGGGGTATGGGGCCAATTTGTTGTAGAATGCTCTTATCTGGAGATATTTAAAGAATTCTGAGTGGGGGATATTTTGTTCTGATCTGATGTGTTCGAATGTTTTAATTTTAAGATCAAAACCCTCTAGGTCCTTGATCCTATTGTATCCTTTTGATCTCCATACTGAACAATTACTGCCTATTAGACCAGGTGCGAACCTCGGATTATTCCATATGGGGGACATTAGGGAATTAACTGATGTAAGAGAGTTCTTAATTTTGGAAGCTTCCCAGATCGACAACGAGTTAGTCATTGAGGTGAGCGGCAGACCTATGTGTTTTCTTGAGTTTTTAGGTAGCCAAATTAAACTGCTAAGGTCCAATGGGGAACTAGCAGCACCTTCCAACTCCACCCATCTTTTCAATTTAGGGTCGGAGTGCCAATGTATAATATGACTTAATTGAGCCGCTTTATAATACGATAACAGGCAGGGTACCGCCAAGCCTCCCGCTAACACAGATCTTTTCATATTTATTTTATTGACTCTCGGTTTTTTCCCCTTCCAGATGAATTTGGATATTTCAGACTGAAGTGAGAGTATATCCTTCAGTCTGAGTGGCACTGGCAGGGTTTGGAAGAGGTATAGGATACGGGGTAGTAGGTTCATTTTGATGCTATGTATCCTACCTATCCATGAAATTTGCTTGGAGGCCCATCTGGAGAGGTCTTTTTTTAAGGAACGAATTAGGTTGGGATAATTTGCGGAATAGATATTTTTAGCGTTTTTTGTAATTTGAATACCTAGGTATTTTATGGATTTCTTTTGCCAATTAAACTGGAAGTTGAGCTTTAACAATTTCTCGGTGTGACTAGGGAGATTAATGTTTAGAGCTTCTGATTTGGATTGGTTGATTTTGAATCCAGAGACTTTGGAAAATCTGTCAAGTAGGTCAAATAGGTTTGGGAGGGAAGTGAGGGGCTTTGAAATTATAAATAAGATATCAACTGCGTACAGGGCCGCCTTATGAGTTTGTGAATATACGTTTAACCCTGAGATATCTGGGTTGTCTCGGATGTGTGCCGCCAGAGGTTCAATACATAGGGCAAACAGGAGAGGGGATAAAGGGCACCCCTGTCTCGTGCCGCTCTGAATCTGGAATCTGAGAGAGGGGAAACCCTGATGTATAACCTTGGCTGTTGGGCCTGAGTATAATAGTTGGGCCTGTCATTTTAGAGCCATTATGTTGACATTTTCAAACTATTAGAAAAAAAGTTGAGGAGACGTCACCAGTATGTGTGGGAAACAGATTGGGATAAGAATAAATACATCATTTTACTCCATCTATTCATCAACACTCAACTTTACCTTTCCACTCTAGATGCTATGTTTAAAGAATTGTGTTTTCAAAACAAAATAAAAGTGTGCACTGTGTTAATTCATGTACTTAAAAAAATAATAAATACAAATAAAAAACAGTGCTACATTTTGCTGCTATATTTATTTTGTTATTACAGGATTGAAGCAGAGGGTCTCCAGAGCTGTGTTAATTTCAGCTCTGGGGACCTCCTGCTTGCAGGGATATTTAGTAGGGGGTGCCGGTATCTCTGCAGCCAGGAGACTGGGTGCCTAACATAATGGTATCGTTTAAATGTCCCACGTCATGCTCGCCAATAAGAAGCCGTGAAGTCATCCCTTGTGACTTCCTATTGGCTGGCATTACTTGGGACATTTAAACATGAATAACACCCAATGGAGGTGTCTCTGGAAGCAGGGCGTCACGGAGCTGAAAATAACACAGTTAAGCCTGGAGACCCCCTGCTCCAATCCTCTGATAAAAAAATTAAAAATTAAATTGCACCGTGCTATATTTTTGCTGCTTTAACTGAAATAATTAGCAACATATGTTGGTACAAGAGTGTTATGATTAATGTTCTTGCATTCTACGCAAGTTTCCTTAACATTTTGTATGAAGTTGTTACATTATATAGAGACAAGAAAAAAGATTCCCAAAGGGAGCACACGGGTATACCGAAACAAATGAGAAATGTATTGGTAGAACAATAAAAACAGGGGAGAAAGTGTTTAAAGGGAGGGGGACTTCCAGGAGGGACATGGAAATGCTCGACTCATGGACAAAGCAAGACATCAAGACTGAGCTAGCATCCACATCTGGCAATTGGCATGGTGTGATCACAAAATCCTAAATGTAGACTATATACAGATGGTGAACTTAAGAATAGATAGTCCACAAAAATAGTAAGGTCGATATAAGGGACAGAAATGACATATGGTATAAACAAATGCCAAAGACAATAAGTTAGCACTATATAGATACATAGTCACCATAAAAGGAGAATGGTCTTGCATGCAAATGTAGTATAATGAGAACTACAAACATTCACAACAGAGTAAATGTGCACTAGGACACAAAGTAGCAAGATTGCCAACAGGTAGAAAATGTTTCCCAGAGATCTATAATGAGACACTGTTGAATAATGTATCCATAGTAGAAAATGCAGTAAGATACGGTACAACGTGACCTGTTACAGCCACAACAAAGTCCATATGTAGTAGATCAGGGGGGCGCAAACTTTTTTCCCTGCGCCCCCCTGCCGGCGGTCCCCTCTCTTCCGCGCCCCCCCTAACCACCATTGACCCGGCCTCCGGATGACCTCGCGGCGTCAAAAGGGCGACGCAAGAAGGAAGCCGCCGGAGTCACGGGTAAGTATGGTTTACAGAGGCCCTGCAGCTCCCCGGGCACTTAATTTAAGTGCCTTCGGGAAGCGCGCGGGGCCTCTGTAAACCCCGCGCCCCCCCACCGGCAGTCTCGCGCGCCCCACAGTTTGCGCACCGCTGTAGTAGATAATATAAAGTCCAGGATGCATGTCCCTCCTGGGAATTGTGTAGGAAGCCCCCCTCCTTTTAAACACATTCTCCCCTGTTTTTATTGTTCTACTAATACATTTTTCATTTGTGTCGGTATACCCGTGTGCTCCTTTTGGGAATCTTTTTTGATGTCTCTATATTACCCTTATCCCTGGAGAACTGCTAATTGGGTTTCATTTATTTAGGCTTGGATGCGGTATTTACTGTGTGTTTTTTGTTACATTATGGGCCTCATGCAGAGAGCATAGAATTTTAAAATTGGCGAATTTCATAAAAAGTAGCTTTTTTGGAGAGTTTTATTCTCCATATGCAGAAAAGTGCGAATTCTGCTATGTTTAACATAGATGCGTGTGGCGAGTTTAAATTGGCGAGATGCGCGCTTCAGAAACGTGTAAAAACAAATTCGCGCCTTTTTTTTCCCCTTTACTATAGGCGGCGAGCGCCATCTTGCCATCTTTTCCTGGCGCGGCAAAAATGCGAGAATCGCGCCATTTTCTTGGCGCGAACAGCCGCTACATGCCGTTCGCACCTCTCTGCATTCGGAGAGTTTTAAAAATGGCGAGATGGAGGTTCTCGCCAGCCGCGAGGCGAGTTTTAGCAATAGAAAAAACAAAATGGCGCATTTTTCGTAACTCGCCATTTTCTGCCGGTTTCTGCGCGAAATTGTACAAAAAATGGCGAATTTCGAAATAACGATGCTCTCTGCATGAGGCCCTATATGTTTAGAAGTATGTCGCAATGTGTTAATGAAACCCAATTCAAAACTACATAAATTATAAAGCTGTTTTCATTTGTTTCCCTCTCACCCTCATTTTCTTTTTAACTCTTGCCATTAATCAAATGCAGATTTCATCAATGACATAAATGGATAATTGACGGAACGTCAACAAAGCAGCAATATTCATACATGTGTATTCACTACAATGTTGGTGTCAACTATTTCGTACCCCCTAAAAAACTAGTCTAACAGTGCATCTCATTTACATGTGCACCAGTATGTCTAAACCCCGATTCTAACGTAACCCCAACAGTTAGGAAAACGACAAATGCACACAGGCATCGACTGCCCTTTGGGGAAAATAAAAAAGGCAAAAATGATGCCGCTGCTGCTGCTGCTGCTGCGATTCACGCCGGTGTTTTGGCTGAATATCTGTACGAAGAATTACAATGGAAATAAACTCTATAATGTGTTATAGAATGAGATGCGTCCAAGTGAATGAAAGGGACAGTTCCTTCTAAGACTAAATTGAATTAAGGAGAGTGGCATGTGTAATGCGTTAAATGTAGCCGACACACATATATAATTACTATATATTTAAAAAAAAAAAGTTAACATTTAAAGATTGAAAAAAAAAAAACCCACGTTTTCCATGAGGAGAAGGAGCGGCTCAGTGAGTAAAGACACTGACTGACACTGAGTTTGAAGCAGGGGAGCCTGGTTCAATTACCGGTGTCGGCTCCTTGTGACCTTGGGCAAGTCACTTTATCTCCCTGTGCTTCAGGCACCAAAAACATAGATTGTAAGCTCCACGGGGCAGGGACCTGTGCCTGCAAAATGTCTCTGTAAAGCGCTACGTAAAACTAGTAGCGCTAGTCAAAAACATGCTAATATTATTATTAATATTATTATTGGGTGGGAGGTTTGGGGGAAGGGAAAGATTTGAAGCATTTTTACAATCTTAGTCTTAAAATTGTTTGTCAAAACAAGAGGTGATTTGTTTTCTTTTGTCCATTGTTTGTAGAGTAATCGTGCAGCAATCGGTCAAAAAAAAAGCTACAGACAAGTAGCTGATGTGTTTCAATTCAAAGGATTCAGAGAGAAAATCATTTTAAACAAGATGTAACTAAGTACACTGTTCATTTAAAAGGTAATGTGATACTTTAAGGAAGCCGATTAATAAAATAAATAAAAATATCTGTGTAAACAACCTTAAAATGGCAATCCAAATTAATTTTATATATATATATATATGATTGAAGTAGGTGCTGGTAACCGCTCTTTTCAGCTGCCGGGGATCACATAATGGTCTCTGTTCAAATTCTCGCACCATGCGGGCCAATAGGAAGCTGTGGCGTCATCAGTGCAGCTTCCTACTGGCCCATGTGACGTGGGAGCTTTAAACTTTAAAGCCTCGCTTGCTCAGCCAGAGCAGCTAGCGGCACCTACTTCGGAGATTAGTATCTCTGGAAGTAAGGGATCCCCGAAGCTGAAATGAATGGAGTTTAAAGTGCTTATCCCTTTTAAGGTATTGAAAGCTGTTCACCAGCAACAGTTACATAGTAGATGAGGTTGAAAAAAGACATAGGTCCATCAAGTTCAACCTATACTAAATTTAGATTACAAGATACTTTCTTATATTTCTATTTACAGTTTATTCATCCAGAGGAAGGCAAACAAAAAACCCCAGTGAAACATCTAATGATATCTCATAAGGGGAAAAATAAATTCCTTCCTGACTCCAAATATTGGCAATCGGATTACTCCCTGGATCAACATCCTTCCCATGTTTACCTATTTGGTATATCCCTGTATACCTTTCCTTTCTAAAAAGATGCCCAAACTTTTTTTGAAAATATCTATTGCATCTGCCATCACAGTCTCCATGGGTAATGAATTCCCCATTTTAACTGCCCTTACAGTCAAGAACCCTTTCCTTTGTTGCTGGTGAAATCTACTTTCCACCAACTTTAGGGGATGGACCCGTCTCGGTTGTACTGTCCTTGGGATTGAAAGCTCCTTGTACTGTCCCCGAATATATTTGCATATAGTTAGAATATCTCCCATGTAGTCTGCACACACTCCTAAATCCTTCTCCATCAATGATTCTCCTAATTTATCCCTATTTAATTTGTAAGTTGCCGGTTTATTCTTGTATCTCAACTGCATAACCTTACATTTATCTGTATTAAACCTCATCAACCATTTACCTGCCAAGTTTCCAGTCTATCCATGTACTTCTGGAGAGAAATTACATCCTGCCCTGATTTTACTACCTTACACAATTCAGTATCATCAACAAAGATGGAGACTTTGCTCTCTATGCCAACCTCAAGGTCATTAATAAACAAGTTAAAAAGCAAGGGTCCCAGGACTGATTTTTGAGGTACACCACTCACAACTTTAGCCCAACCTGAAAAAGTTCCATTTATTACAACTCTCTGTTGTCTAGCCATCAACCAGCTTTCAATCCAGGTGCAAAGAGTCCAATTTGCTTTATTTTGTACACTAATTTCTTGTGTGGAACCGTATCAAAAGCATTTGCAAAATCTAAGTAGACCACATAAGCTGCATTACCCTGGTCAAATTCCTACTTACAGCCTGAAAGAAACAAATAAGGTTAGTTTGGCATGACCTATCCTACATAACTCCATGCCAACTATTACGAATAATTTTGTTTTCCATTAGGTTTTCCTGAATATTATCCCGTACTAAACCTTCAAGAAGCTTTCCCATTATTGATGTCAGGTTTACAGGTCTGTAAGTCCCTGGTTGTGATCTAGCTCCCTTTTTAAATATAGGCACCAAGTCTGCTTTACGCCAATGTTGTTGTACGGAGACTGTGGAAATGGAGTCCTTGAATATTAAATGTAATGGTTTGACTATTACTGAACTTAACTCTTTAAGAACTATTGGATGTATGCCATCGGGACAGGTGCCTTATTTACTTTAATTTTATCAAGCCGCCTTTGAACTTCTTCCTCAGTTACCCAATTGTTCTTTAATATAGCTCTTGTGGCTTCCTCCTGCGGCACTACTATTGCAATTGATTCTACCCTGCAGAGGCAAATAATTTGTTTAATACCGCTGCTTTTTCCTGATCTCCAATAATTTGCTTCCCCATCTCACACTGAAAGAGTCCTATATTTTCTTTTCTATTTTTTTTTGTTATTAAGGTACGTAAAGAACTTGTTAGAGTTGATCTTACTTTCTATTGCAATCCTTTTTTCATTGTCCATTTTTGCAAATTGCCCTTTTGCTACATTGATTATAATTCTGTTATGATGCCTCCGTCTCTTCTGACTACAAGAATCTAAACGCCTGCCTCTTCTTTTCCATTTCCTCCCTTACCTGTTTATTTAGCCACATTGGTTTAGACTTGTTTCTTTTATATTACCCAAAGGGTATACAGTGATAAGTATGCTTTTCTAACAATGTTTTAAAGAATACCCATATATCTTCCACGTTTTTCCCCTTCAAAAACATCATCCCAATTTATTCCTTGTAGATTAATCCTCAGTTTATTAAAATCTGCCTTTCTAAAGTTTAAACATTTTTGTCCCTCCACCGGCAGAGCTGAGTAAAAACACTTTTGCTGCCTCATCCTCTGCAGCACCCAGGGGGTTCCTTACGGGTGCGGGGCCACAATCCTTACACATGCTGCACCAATTGAAGTTCAGCCCTGAGAGCTTAATTGCAGATTCTAATACACTGTAGGTTGATTAAAGCAGCAATACAATTTTACAAATTAAAAAAATAAATAATGATTTACATGTAAAGCACGTGACAATATATAATTCTACATTCTTATCTAAGCTGGCAATTGTTTTGTGCTCCTGTTATAAATCTGTAAAAATCCTGATTGTGTGCCTAACATAATGGCTGCTTCAGTCAGTGTAACTCAGCAGCTACAATGTATCCTTATATTACTAAGGTAACATTATCTATTGTTACAGTTTGCAGCTCAAACGGCTGAGAACATTTCCAACAAATTATCATAAACGGGAAAGTGATACAAAGATCTTGCACTGCTGGGGAGGGGCTAAAACCTGCTATAGAAATCAAAGGATGCCAAGTATATTAACGCTGCAGTTCAGTCTTTTTTTTTTTATTATTATTTTTTTTACTTCAACAGTTTCATGTGGGCAATCTCTAATTACCTAAAGAACTGCACAGCTGCAGGTCAATTCATTCTCCGTCTATTGATCTGCAAAGTTTGGCGACATCTTTAAATATGGGGAATGTAAATCGTTGCTATAGGAACAAGCATGCTTGTTAAAATAGAATACAAGAAAATTGGTCTTTCAAAGTTGTTTTTTTAAAACAGAAAATGCTAAAAGTATTTTTTCTTACTACAGAACTGATTTATTAAAAAAAAAACACACATGCAGGATATTGACTGAACTGCAGCTTTAAAACTCATTACAAATGGCATTGAGTTGAATAAAAACTAACAAAAAACAGTCACTGTTATCTAATACAGTGCTGCGCAAACTAGGGGGGTGGGCTGGGTGCGGCGCTTACAGAGGCCCTGCACTTTTCCTCAAAGCATTTAAATTAAATGCCGGGTAGCGCGTGTGAGGCCTCTGTACATTTCCTTGACTGGTCTCCGGCGGCTTCTGGCGATGCGTTGCCATGGTAACACGATGTCACATGTGCAGGGGGGGGGGCAGACTGCAAAGTTAGTGCACCCCTGATCTAATGCTGCAGAACTGATTTTGTTTTTTTTTAACACAAGATTTCAAATGCTTTGCTAGTTTAGTGGCAGCGAGCATTCACATCACCTGTAACAATAGCACGAACCCCTTAAAGGAGATGGAAGAAAAAAAGAGGAGTTGTACACTTTTGAAATGCCAGTTTTTGGTTTTCACAGGACCAGAAAACACACAGATCAATCATGTCAAACTTCTGGTTTAAAACCAATAAAAAAACAGCCATTTCCTATTAAATTTCACTTCCTGAAGCATCCCAATCGCAGATGAGAGAAAGGCAAGACAAAAAAAAATATTCAAACAAAAGTGCACCGAGAAATATGCAATTCAAATGTGTACATTTTTCCCCACTGATAAACACAGATATAGATAAATATCCCCCAAAAATTACTGTAAACTGAAATATCTATTTATTTAATCTACTATGTTTTCGTTGAGGAAAAATAATTACAATATTTTTACAACCGGATCATAATTCCATTGGTGGGAACAAACAGGAAAAAGCTGGATATTTTTTTCTTTTTACTCAGCGCCCCTCATCAGAGTAAACTTAATAATTGATTGTCAAATTATATAAATAACTAAACTCGGCTTACTAAAATTTAGCCTATACAATATAACTTTTTCCATTTCCATTCTGAACATGTATTATTTCCGTACTCAGCTGAGCTCTGGTAAATATTCCATTAAAACGAATGAATGCATCTACAGAGTATAAAGAAAGACGAGTCGGCTCTGAACAGTTCAGATGCATCCACCTACTGTAGGTTATTTAATTAGAGATTTTGTCTGAAAACTCTCTTAAAAAGTCCAAAGAATAATTCAAGGAGAGACTGCTTTTAAGTCCCCATATACATATTGTTGTTTTGGTGGGTTTTTAAATGTCTCCACAGAATAGACTATGCCTCATGATGAGCATATTTTGAATTAAGAAGCAGAAAGCCATTTATGTTGGTAAAAGTTTTACATAATCCTTTATGTTGGTTTATCTCTCCGCTTTAAGATGGGGGGGAACGTTAGCATATTCTATGTACACACAATAATTGAAATTGTGCAAACATATTCTGTAGCCAAGGACTTGTGTGCCCTGCAAATAATGTATTAAGCAACTACACTGCCATTGTGAAATGAATTATTAGGACTTGCACTCACCCACTCCTTCTTCATACTTCTTCTGGATAGCAGTCCTTAGGTACTGTACTCTGGTACTGTAGCCTCACTGCATGGTACACAGCAATAGACTAAAAAGTCCAAGTAGACCGGCCTAAAAAAAGATCCTGTAAGGCTTGAAAGAAAAACCTCACATGCTCTGTACGTCAGGTCATGAATACCTCGGTTTAATGCAGATCCTCATGATACAGGCAAAAACAAAGTGTTGCTCACATAATTGCTCACAAACAGCTCAATGATACCTTCCTGGTCACAAGCCTGACAAATGGGGCAGGGGGCCCTGAAACATAGCATTGAGCTGTTCGTGAGCAATTATGTGAGCAACACTTTGCTTTTGCCTGTATCATGAGAAACAGAGGGATTTGTGACCTGACATACAGAACATGCAAATTATTTTCGAGCCTTAGAGAATCTTTTTAGGAGTGCTGGTCTACTCTTACTTTTTTTTACAACCAATTGTGACACAAAAAATATGGTATTTAACCCCCATATAAATACAGTTGCTCACTACGGTTTCTTAAGCAGGGAGAATGGAGACAGTTCAAATTGGACAACAGGTAGAAAATGCAGCAACTTTCAAAGAGGACTAAGCCATGTCTCTAGCACTAGTGGTCAACTCCAGTCCTCAACGGCCACTAACAGTTCAGGTTTTAAGGATATTCCTGCTTCAGCACAGGTGGCTCAGTCGAAGATACCGAAGACTGAACTACTGATTGAACCACCCGTGCTAAAGCAGGGATATCCGTAAATCCTGACCTGGCGGTGGCTCGAGGACTGGAGTTGGACGCACATTTGTACGCACTGGGTGTTGTAATGTCAAATCATATCCCTCCTTCTATTCTTTCATGCAAGACGTACGCGTTGATTTTCTAAAAGCAGCAAGTACATTTGTTATTGCCTTAACCTTGTGAACCATTTGAATTTGGCCGTCACACTGATGAGATTATATCATATAAATATAAAAAATTACAATGGAAATGTAAAATGGCCGCTGCCATTTATACATAAACAGAGGCTGCCACAGTAATCTTTCATGCCGGTAAACAACACGCACACAAAAAAGGAACGGCGAAAACTGCAAAAAAAAAAAAAATAGTATACGCCATCAGGTACTGTTACAGCTTCATTTTGGGGGATATTGCTGGCTTTTAGTCTAATCACAGAGGAACTTAATTTTAAATAGTGGTGGTATATTTTAACCCCTTTGCTGACGGAGAGGCCTGCAACCTTCTGGCAGCAGAAGTGCTAACCATGGCAATGTAATTCTGAAACCAGTGACCCAGAGACGGAAATATATATTTTTCTTTAACCATACTGAATGCCAGGGAGGCCCGCAATGAGAGCAGCGTCCAATATGTCCCCATGACCACGACACTTCATTCATAAAACTAGATTTATTTGTGTACAGAGAAGCAACACATTTCCACACACACTTGTCAAAAGGGAATTCCATGTAGGGCCATATTTACTAAGCACTACTATACCATACGATTTCTCCACTACAGAAGACACATTACAGCGAATTCACTTAGTAAATATACTGTAGAGTCTACAGTGTAGACCATAAAGTCTCAAGACCGGACAAGTCTTTGTTCCATAGGGAAGCATTTGGATACCAACTCACTTTAGTACCAGACAATGTAATATACAGTACACAACACTTATAATAAATGTACCTGGCCAAATCCATGCAGGCATCAGTCAGGGTAGTTGATGAATTGAAGTATTCTCTGCTGGCAGCCAATACCAGTTGCACACTTTTCTCGTAGCCGACCTTGTACTGGGCTTTTCCTTTTGAGGTAATGCCGACAGGGAGATCTATAGACGGGAAACTGCAGTGCATCATTTGTCCAGCCAAATGGATATTCTCTAGGCGACTCGAGCACAGCAAACTTTCTGCAAATATCTGCCAGGTAAAAGGGAAACATGCTTAAAAATTACTCATTTAATAGGTGCTTTAAAAACAAAATATAGTACAGTTATCAACTTGGTTATTTTACCCAACATTAATGCATGTTGTGAAATGCAACCAAAAAGTTATAGGGAGTGTGACAGGGTCTTTCCCAGGTTTAAAAAGGCTGCACACTCAAAGCCTGTCTGTAGCTGATGAGTCCAGCAGGGAGTTGGTTAATTGTAGCTAGCGAAAAAATCAGGGATTGAACCCTAAAAGATTGATGCTACAACAATGCAGGTATTGTGGGTATATATAGAGAGGACAGTGTGTGAACACCGCAGCAACAAAATTGACATCTAATAATTCCATAGAAAGACCTCCATTATGAACCCATAAACCTGGATGGGGGGCTTTAGTAGCACGGCTGGTAGAAGTACAACGGAGCCCTATCTAGACAGAGCCCCAGAGTAAGTCACGATTCCAGCTACTGCTAGGCTCACCTGCTAGCCTCACCTCATCCTCACTCTTTGATAAAGTTCTATCTATAGAACGAAACGCGTCAGAGGATGTTCTTTTTCTTTTTGATGTAATTAAAGTATTTTAGTTTTTATGCGCCTGGTTGGAGTTTTTTCAGAGGAGCAGTGACCGCCGTTTTTTTCCACTTACCATTTTAATTGTAGCTAGAGTCAATTAGCCAGTGGCTCATCAGGCGGGTTTAAAGTGTGCTGCACAAACTGCAAGGATCTCTATAGCACATGGGAGGTGTGTGCTGACAAAGAGAGATCGCAAGGAACCAGATGCTCTATTCCAGGACACAGCACGGTCCCTGTATCCCGCCAGAGGGTCTCACGGACACCAACCCAGACCCGGAGATGGATATAAAGAGCCCCCTACTTACAGCTACCTTTCTGGACTTTGGGGTCAGAGGTCGGTAAGAGGTCTAACCTCCCAGACCTGCTAATATGGACAGGGAAGTGCGAATCAGCCCTTACAAAGGATAGGCCATTTTGTTCATCTGTATGCTGCCTTAAAGCTGTATTGTTTTGATGCAATGGGCTAAATAAATGCCCTGTTTATTTTCCCAATCTATGTCTCCCTGGTTGTATCTCGTTACTCATCTACAGGAAGAAATACATAAATATTAATCAATAGCGAGTAGTGTTTATATCAAAAGGAAGGAACATCACTCTGAACTAGGCTGGTTTGTTCAGTTGACCCACAATAAACATATTACTTATTCACCTGCAGTAAACCTCCATTTCACATATGAATTATAGTTCCTACAATAGACTATTGATCAGACCATGTGCAATTATGCTCTTCATAACTAAATAAAATCAGTATTGGACTATGTCAACAATAAAAAAATATGAGCAATACGTCTTCGTACTGAGCTCCATCTACTATATATTTCTACCATACAGTATATCTATAATGTACTAAGACTGTGGAACAGATTCACTAAGCGCCAC